>NW_020954589.1:18174717-18175643 GCF_900497805.2 Vombatus ursinus
ATAGATATAGATATAGATATAGATATAGATATAGATATAGATATAGATATAGATATAGATATAGATATAGGTAGATAAAGACTTCCATGAACTGTTGCAAAGTGAAATAAGCAGAACCAAGGAAACAATATAAAAATTACTTCAAAATGTAAATGGAAACGACAATAAACTGAATGAGGTATGATTATAATGATTAGGCTGGGACTCACAGAAGAGATGAGAAAAATGAGCTTTCCTCAACTATTTATGGCTATCAGATTTCATTGATGTTTTGGTCAGTTTTGCTGAACTACTTAGTTTTCTTTCTCTTTCTTTTTTATTCTTTGCTACATAGCTTCTAAGAAGGGTAGGGGGAAGGATATGTTTGGAAATAAAGTGAAATAAGAACAAAAGATGTCAATTTAAAAAAAAAAACCTTACCCTGGTACCCTCAAAAGATTGTTATGAGGAAAGTACAGCAAAGCTGGAGCTGACTACCCTTCACCTTACTCTTTTCCAAGCCATTCCAGAGTCTTCATGGACGCCTAGAGAGTTCCAGTCAGAGTTGTCATTAAGAGATGATTTCTTCCTCTTTCCCCAACCCTTGAACTCCTTTCCTGTCAATGCTCCCCTAGCCTTTTCCTCTCCTGATTCTATACCGATTCGTCCATCCTAAATCCTGGATTTAGGGAACCCAGAATCTCTGTTCCACTCTGACCTTTAGGCCCTCCTCTTTTCCAAGTCATAGTAGACTTATCCTCACCAAGATCCCCACCCTGTAAGGAACAAAGTCTGATGCATACTAAGGGCCCCTTGGACTTTGCCATCCACCCTGATGATAGGACCTTATGTGTCTTATCTTCTCCAATTAAAGTCTTTGAGAATAGAGACTGTTTTCTATTTCTTCTTCTTCTTCTCCTTCTCCTTCTTCTCTTTCTTCTCCTTCT
>NW_020954589.1:18175653-18211271 GCF_900497805.2 Vombatus ursinus
CCAGGGCTTATCACAGTGCTTGGCACGTATTAAGTATATAATAAATGCTTTTTCTTACATTCATGTCATCTAGGTATTAATGCACATTTATTAAATTGAATTGAATTTGTAAATGATGAAGTCCTATCTCAACCTCGGTTTCATTTGGACAATAAGGAGGTTGAACCCAACGACCTTTGAGGTCCTTTGCCAGCTCTAAATCCCATGATCCTGTGACCCTGTTGTCCTAAGCAGTATATAATTGTGAGCTTCTATTTAGGTGACACAAATGTTCCTCTGGCAATATTGTAAGTTACAGAACACTTTGCTAAAGAACTGTAATTGAAGGTGACCCAAAGGGCAATGGAAAGCTACAGGCTGGGGATAATCAGGGTGTTTATCTTTTTCTCACGCAAGAGTCCTTGCTGGTAAAAACCAACCATTCCTCATGCACAAGTCCTTGTTGGTAAGGACAACGAGGACTTGTGCATGAAGAGTGGTATAAAGACATGTCATCCAGGCTGTGTAGGATCAGAAAAAGCTGGTGAGCCACTCCTATAGCAACAGCGAAACATTTCAAATAGATAAACTGAGGACTGTACCAGTATCCATGAAATATCAAGAGACTTCAAGAAAGGGTTCCTGCATTTGGAGCATATCCCCTTGAGGGAAAATTGTAGAGGCCTACAGATAAATGTCAGTGGGAGGCAGTAAAAGACACTGAAGCATAGTGGTTAGAAAGCCAATCTCAGAGTCACAACAGCCTGGTTCATGTCAATGGGTGCACTGGTAAATATTTAACATCTGACTCTCTGAAAACACATGCTTTTAAGTTTAATTTGCATTACTAACATTTTCCCCATCACTTTCTTAGGTTTAGACAATCAACTAAATGGTAAATCAAGCTTTGCTTTGTAGCATTTGTCAGTTTCCAAGGTGTAAATGCTTCCACTGAAGATTTAACAGTTCACTGCCTCAAACCTATAAGAGGTTTGACTCCTGCACACCCCTGATTGATGGTCCTACCTCTGACATATTCTGAATCTATGGCCTGAACCCTGGACAAGTCACTTAACTTCTCAGTGGCCTAGGCTACTGTCATGGAAGAATGTGAGTTATAGAACAGTTGCTAAGGGCATTAGCAGAGGGAATTTTGCTCACAGGAAGCTTCTTATGTTAAAGATATAAGAGATCTGGACCAAAAAAAAAAGAACGAATAGTGCAACAAGAGGGGTTGTGAATGGGTTGCAATATGCTGTGGTGGAGGAGTATTCACACCACTGAGGTCATAAAACCTATAATGAAGTCCCATCAAAGTGTACCTACTTGTCTGTTTTTAGCCTGGCACTTCCTCCTCAGAAATGTCCAAGATCTTTGGGAAATCAAGGAATGAGGTAATTTCATTATTTGAACTCACAGCCTGGTATAGGCTTCCATTTTTTTCTTCTTCTAAGAATCACCATAGTATTCAGATATTCATCAAAGATGAGACTTAGACCCCAAAGGGTCCTCCAAGATCACCTAGTCCAAACACCTCATTTTATAGAGGAAACTGAGGTGCAGAGAGAAAAATAACTTGCCTCATACCACATAGATATTAAGTAGTAGAGGTTTTCCTCTATTCCCTTGGGATTTCATCCTGACTCTGTGTGTATATATATGTGTGCATTTTTGTGTGTGTGTGTGTGTGTGTGAGTGTGTGTGTGTGTGTGTGTGTGTGTGTGTGTGTGTGTGTGTGTTGGGGGATGGGGCAGAGAAAGTTATTTCTGGTACATTTACTTATATCCCATTGGTCCCTCCTCCTCCTCATGCCATTAGATAAAGAATTCTACTCTAATCCACAGGTTTAAGAAATCCCTTGTTTCACTTCCTTTTCTTTTGGTCAGCTGACTTTGTAATGGGAATATAGATATGGGCAGAGGTATGCTGATAAATGTTCCACAAGAGACTCTTTGAAAAGCATGGCATACTTTTAAGTCTAATTTGCATCATTAACATTTTCTCCATTACTCTTTTAAGTTGAAACTATCAAAACAATAAATCATGCCCTGATTTGTAACATTTGTTGATTCCTGAGGTGTAAATGTGCATACAATATATTTAACAGTCTAACAATTGGTTCTGGATGATTTGAGCTGGTTCCAGTGTGCCCTTGGGTATGGGTCCCGTTGACAGATTGTATGCTATCCAAAAGAACCATATTAGCTAAGAACAAAGCTAAACTCATCATTAGTAGACTGGCTAGTCAAGCAATGAATTCTTTGGCCATGGTAACTAATGAAGCAAAGGCAAATACAAAATGTCCCCGAGCACCATGCGTTAGTGGGAGGACTTGGATTAGAGTACAGAGAATAATAAGGCATGGCTGGGCTATGTGGATGAAGATCAATGAAATCATCGAGGATATGCATGCATGAGTGCATGTGTGTGCATATGTGCATATGTGCATGTGCATGCATGTGTGTGTGTGTGCATATGTGTGCTGAATACTACAAAGTGGCTTGTTTATATCAAATAAATTGAAAAGTCTACACTCATAAAGTAGCTTGAAAAAAGGTTTGGGCATGTCATAATATATCTATATATCTATATATCTATAGATATATATATATTTTTTGAGGCAATTGGGGTTAAGTGACTTGCCCAGGGTCACACAGCTAGTAAGTGTCAAGTGTTTGTTCTGAGGCCGGATTTGAACTCAGGTCCTCTTGACTTCAGGGTCCTAGCTGCCCCCATAACATTTTCTACTGAGTTAAATAAAGCCCATTCTCTGTTTGATGTTTTGCTACCACAGTGATTTCCTTTTTCTGTATAAATGTACACTTACCTAAAGAAAAAAACCTGGATGGGGAAAAGGGGATGAATATCTATGATTTCTAGCTACCATAGATCCCCTAGATTTTTATAGATCTAGGGTTGGAAGGGACTTCAGTGGTCATCTAGTCCAGTTTCTTCATTAGCAGATGAGGGATCTGACTTGCCCAGGGCCATGAGGTATTAAATACCAGAGAATGAGTTTCAGTATATTTAATTCAGTACATAGGCTCAGTTTCAAACAAATTCCTCTGATGCCAGAGCCTGGGTTCTTTCCACCATAATATGCTGCTGGAATGGATCTGAGTGACCACTGTGTCTAGGTTCCTCATTTTATAGATGAGGAAATTGAGATTCAGAAAGATGAAATGAATTACCCAATATCACACAGGTTACTACCTGTGTAGGTGGTGAAACTGGAATATGAATCTAAATCAATTTAATTCTTATACAGAGAAACAGTGTGGTACACTGGAAAGAATATTTAGTATCAGAGGACCTTAGGTAGAATCCCAGTTCTGCTATTTAATGCTTTTATAACACTGGGAAAATAATTTCTCTTCTCTGAACCTCAGTTTCCTTATTTGTAAAAGGAGGGCATTCATATTAGATAAATTCCAAGTTCTCTCCTACTTCTAAATCTATTTTCCTCTTCCCCTCTCTTTATAAGCAAACCTTTAAAACATTGTTATTGTATACAGTGTGTGGTGACAAGTGCTTCAGAGGGAAAGAAGGAAGTGTTTCCTAGGAAAAGACCTTGGAGATAGTGACCATGGCAGAAGGAATGGGGAGGAGGGAATGAGGCCAAGTAGCAGGAGCCATACCGTGTGTTGGATCTTTGAATCTCTTTTACTGAGGCTGCTGAGGGATTTTGGAAGATCCTAGATGTTGTACTCTTTACACTGGTGTTCAGTGACTGGGGAGGCTTAGTAAGATATAGAAGGGTAAAGTCTTGAGGCTTAAAGTCCCCTGGACCACTTCTGATGGTTCATGTTCTAGGAAATAGATTGCAAGTTATTGAGGCCTCATGGATAAGAGTTGATTCCTCTCTTCCTTACATAGCCCTAAAGCTCCCTAGTCACTGAGGCAAAGGGGTAGGATTGATTCCTTCTTCTCCTACAGCTATATAGGTTGCATCTTTTTTTTTTTTTTTTTTTTTTAGTGATTTTGTTCCCATTCCAACCTTGCTATTGAGAAAAGATCTAGAATGTCAGTGCTGGAAGTCATCTTTTAGAAATCATTTTACAAGTAAAGAAACTGAGGTACAGAAAGAAAAGTGATTTGCCTTAGGTAATCTTGTAAGTTGATAGCAGAGATGTGGGTATTAGTTTACACTAGGTCTCACAAAAGAGGTTCCTGGCTTCATTGTAGCCCGACCTCAGCTGCACAATGAGGAGGAGAGAAGCATGGTGATATCTGCTCCTGGTTGGAACAGGAGCAGACTCACTGGCTCTGCGTCCAGGACTTGGAGGCCATCACAGCCATGCCTAGTTTGTGGACAGATCTATTTTAGAATGCTGAAGATGAGGAGGATCTTAAAGATGACCAGTTCTATTCTTTCATCTTATTCATCTTGCCTGTACAGTGCAAAAAAAAAATGCAAGGAAGTAAATAAATAAATAAGATCAACTATTATTTAGAATTGATGCTTCAAGAATCCTTGATTTTGTTTTTGTGGTTACCTTCTCCATCAATGCAGATCATTATATATTTATATATAGTTATAATTGGAATTTATATAACACATTAAGGTTTGCAAAGTGTTTTGCATATATCATCTCATTTGAGCTTCACAATAACCCTATAAGGTAAGTACTATCATTTCCCCTATTTTTACAGATGAGTAAACAGCTATTTTCTGAAGTTAAATTCTAAAGAAATTTTTGACTCCAAGATGAGTGCTTTACCCACAGTTGGTGGCACAATGGATACAGTATTAGTCTCAGAATCAGGAAGACCTGAGTTCAGATTCAGCCTGGACCACTTACCCTGGGCAAGTCACTTAACCTCTGCTCACTCCAGTTTTCTCAACTATAAAATGGGGATAAGAATACTATCTACCTTGCAGAGTTGTTGAGTGGATCAAATAAGATAATATTTGTATAGTGCTTAGAACATCCTGGCACATTGTTGTTGTTGTTCATTCTTCATTCTCAAAGAGGAGCAGTGACACCAGCAGGGTGATGTCTTGATTGCAAGAGAATTGGATTTAAGTGAGGCAGAGCTATCCTGGCACACAGTAGAAACTATGTAAATAAATACTTATTTCCTACCACCCGCCCCAACCTGGTTGCCTTACCTTAGAAGATTGTTGTTATGAATGGTTGTGGTGGAAATTTTAATTACACTATAGCTGACTTGGTATTGAGATTATTTATTTCAGCCAGTTAGTACTCAGAAGACAGACACCTTTGGCCACCAGTCCCATTCTGAGCTCTATATAACCTGTCAAAGCTTGTTCTGTACTGGCATACACTGGGAGAAGCCAAGGTCACCTCCATGTCTTGACGAAGCATCAGAGGAATACTTTAGTGGAGGCATTCAGTATCATGTAGATTAAAGAAATACCCATTTGTCCAACTGAATTCAATCTTTTATCTAATTTGTTACTGAATTCTGTTCAAAACAGTGAGCGTGCTGAGACTAAGTCTTACAATCCCCCCATGTCGGGAAGGAGCTCTAATCACTCTGATCCTTCACTAGGCTCTTTTGGCCAACACGGAGGCACATAAATAACCCTGCTATCCAGGCACAGAGGAAAGTAGGATATATTAATTTAAATGAGTTTATTGGGGGATCACTGGGGAAAGACTTGTTCATTATTCATTCTCTTGTCCTGGTGTTTAATTTACAGTATTCCCCCCCCCCCCACTTTTTGTTTTGGGCTTATTTGATACCAGGGAATAAGTTTCCTGATGTTACGGTTATTATTTTAATTTATTATTTATTAAGCATTGACTCAATATAACACATGCATAGTGAAAGAGAGACATGAACCTTTCCCAAAGGAATGGAAATTCTGACAATAATAGTCAGTTGGAAAACATTGCTCAGATCAGATCTTTCGGCTAATCATTTTGAGGTCCTTTGGCAATGACTGAAGTCTTTCTAGTAGAATTCATTTTCTGGAAGAATTTAATGAAATAATGGAAAGGACAAGAGATTTCAGGGGACTATATTTTTTTTTAATTTGCATTTCTGTAGTACTTTAAGGTTAACAAAAGACTTTCCTCACAACAACTATGTGCATGAAGATATGTAGGTACTTTTATGCCCATTTTTCAGATGATGAAATCAAGTCTTAGAAAGGTAAAGTGATTTGTCTATAGTCACACAGTTAGCAAGAGGCAGAGGCAGAAGATCTGAAATCAAATACTCTCTTCACTATTCCACGTTTCATTTTGGGTGTCCTTAAATATTGGAGGATTCAGCCAGCCTTTCTTAGCTATCTTTAAGGTCTCTTCCAACTCATTTATTCTCTATTCTGTAACTTTATCATCCTCTGGGTTGATTGATTATTGAGGGGTGTGTGCTTTTCCGAAACTGGAAAATACAAAAAAAATTATAGCAATATAAAAGGATGGAGATTTGGAGAATGAAACTGAGATAGAACAAAGCAATGTACTATGGAACCTCCCCTCTTGCCCCTTCCCCCAAATTCTTTTTTCCCTTTCATGGGATAATAGATTTACATCTGGAAGGGCCCTCAGTGGTCATCAAGTTTTACCCAGTCAATTTACATATAAGGAAACTAAGGTACATGTAGAGAATCATCCAGAATTACACAGGTAAGAGTCATCAGAGGTGGGATTTGAACCTAGGCTCTCCCATTCTAGAGCCTATTTTTCCACTGATGATGGTAATACTGATGGTGATCATAGAATCAAAGCAGCTCCTATTTTGACAGGACTTTTGAAGCAATCTAGTCCAACACCAAACTGAACATGAATTTTCTTAACAATGTCTTTGACAAGCAGGCATTCAGCTTGTGCTTGAATACTTCTAATGATTGCTCTTCTGGGGCAACTCATTTGCAGATGATGGTGGTAGTACTGTTGATTATGATAATGATGGTGATTATATTGTGATGATTTTTAGAGGGGATTATGAGAGTGTCAGAGTTGATTATGGTGGTAATGTCAGTAGTACCAGCGATGAGGAATATTGGATGAGATGATAGTGGTGAAAATCATGGTGATAATGATGGTTATATAGCTATAAAGGATAGGAATACTTTGGGGGCAATACAGTGTCACCTCTGTTGATGGTCTTTCTCCTCTGCTTATTAAGAAAACAGGTAGGTAGTGCAATCGATAAAATGTTGAGCCTGGAGTCAGGAAGGCCTGAGTTCAAATTTGCTGTATGATTCTGGACAAGTTACTTAAATCTCTGTTTGCCTCAGTTTGCTCAGGAGTAAAATTGGTATAATAATGGCACCTCCCTTTCAAGGTTGTTTTGAGGATCAAATGAGATAATATTTGTAAAGTGCTTAGCACAGCACCTGGTGCATTGTAGGTACTTCATTAATATTTGTTTTCTTTCTTCTTTTCTCCTTCCCTTCCTTTCTTTCTTCTTTCCTTCTTCCTCTTCCCCTAAAGTCCCAAATATAGACTAGATTCCAACTGATCCTGGAAGGCCTTGGATGCAGCTCACGTACTGCTAGAATTGAAGTTAAGTAACTGATTTTAATGCAAATGAACCCACTAAGGAAGACACCATAAGAGCAAAGTTCTTCCAAAGCCTGTTCATATGCTGAGCAGGAGGTATAATTATCAAAATCTTTCAGTACCGTTAAAGAAATTATGTGCAGGGATAGCCACCAATGGTATCAATGGCATTGAATAAAAAGAGGGAGAAAGTGTTGGGTAAATCAGGGATCTGTGTTAACAGAGGAAGAATAAGATGTACGAGGCAGGAAAGCCAGAGACAGGACCTGCTATTATAAGGGGCACCTGCCATGAGGGCCAGAGCCAGACTAGCCATTTGCTACTGCTGCTTGTGTGTATGATGACAGGTGCTTGATTCAGGCAGATGGTGGTAGGGTGAGGGAGGGAGGGTTTGGGAGCAGGAGGAGAGAGGCTGCCAAATGAGGACAGACTAAAAGGATCAAAACTATTCAGTCTTGAAAGATGAAGACTGAGAAGGGATAGAGATCAAAGCGTGTGTACTCATGGTGGGGATGGATGGAGGTTGCTGCATCTGACCTCTCAAAACACACCCTGAGGGTGACAGGAATTCTCAAAATAAGAGCTGTATCAGAAATGGAGCAGAAGAGATTTCTGAAAGGCCTCCTTCACTCCACTCTTAAGGGAACACTGATCACCTGTCTTGCAGGAATGATACCAAGTGCTGCCATAAAATGCTAGGTGCCCTGGAGAGTATACCAACACAAACACTGCCAGCTGCCTCCCTGCCTATTAGCTCACTGGGGAAGATACAGCCATCGAGAAAGCTTCTCCTTTGAAGGCTCAGACAATGCAAGGCAAACTCCAGACCCAGGATCTTAATTCCCCTTTCATGAGAAATCTAAGCCATCTAAAAACATCCTTTCTTTCTCTTTCTTTCTTTCTTGCTTGCTTGCTTTCTTTCTTTCTTTCTTTCTTCCTTCCTTCCTTCCTTCCTTCCTTCCTTCCTTCCAATAGACCAGCCAGCCTAATTTAATCTACCAGTACTAGTAACTACCCCTTTTTCCTCTTAAAATACTCCACTCTCACCTGTTGGGCATTCTTGTTATCCACCATCTTGGTGCTGAACTAGCCACATCATTCTGTCTCACTGTAGCCACTGGTTATGTGAGTTTACCCAATACTAGTGCTAACAGTGGGGTGAAAGTGGGTTTGCTTACCAAAATCTAGGATGCTAGAATAAAGCATTCTGCTCCTAAAACACTTAAAAGAAGGAATTTGGGGTTTCGGTTTCAGTAGAAAGCTCTGCTTTGCACAGTTACCTGGAAGGGCAGTGGAGATTGAAACCATAACCAGACGCAAGAAGGGTGTATATAAATTTACACAGGGACATTAAAGCATATCTGTAACCTCCAGAATCAGATGTCATTGAAATTAACTTTCAACACTTCTCACTTTGAGGGAAGTAGGGGCAAGTGTTATTATACCCTTTTTACAGATGAGGAAAATAAGGTTTAGAGGTGATATGCCTTAGCCAAGCTCACATGACTAGTAAGCAGCAGAACTGGGATTTGGACACATATCTCCTGACTCCAAAGCTAGTATCCATTGCTCTCCAGGATAGATGAGGTGGGGCCAAGTGATGGAGATCCAGGGATCTGAGGCTGAGCAGTTTGGGTTGGCCTAATAGGAGGGATTTTATGTTTTCACTATGGCTTCAGGACTTAGAGTAGTAGAAAGGTGCTGGAGGGTCAGGTGACGTGCCCAAGCATGCACCAGGGCAGAATGAGGCCCTGGGGAATCCATTCTGTGGATATTTTATTAGCTCTTTGCCCCAGAGAGGTAAAAACTCACTAGATTTTAAAAGAAAACACCCAGTGTCCAATGAGCTTATTCTTGCTTTCTCTTCACCCCTCCTCTCTGTGTCACAATTTGCTTTAATCCTTTATCCTTTTTAATTTCTCAGCAAATCCAATTGACAACCTCTGGTCTCACAAAGAGTAGTAAGCAGTTTGTAATTTTAAAATCATAGTCAACAGTCACCTTCAGAGGAAACATGGTAACAACAGAGAAACCCTGCAGGGAAATGGAGGGAACTGGGACCTGAAAGGAAAGGAACATGAAATCAACCCATCAGTCAGAAAATCAATCAATCACCATTTCTTTTAAGGGGACTGGGACGGGAGGAGAGAGAGGAGAGAGAGAGAGAGAGAGAGAGAGAGAGAGAGAGAGAGAGAGAGAGAGAGAGAGAGAGAGAGAAACCCTTCCTTTAACCTCTAACCTTTCAAGGTCCTGAAAGGAGGGGGCTCTTTGTTACTTCTGCTCTCAGTATAAAACCTTTCTTCCCAGGCTGCTCGAAGCTTAAAACTTAAGGGTGGGAAATGACCTTGGTAATCATGTATGCCAACTACCTCAGAGAGGTAATACCAGATCTCATTCAACAAGCAGCTTTAAAGGGTATGTACTTTATGTTGTCTGTTAAATGGCATTGTAGAATGGGAAGGAATCCCAATACCCTAAGTCATGTTATGAGTTAGTGGTAGAGCTGGATTAGAACCTATAGCCCTTTTGCTACCATTTTAGGACTTTTTCTAGTTCATCAGCCTGGTTACTGAATTGGTCTTTGTGCTCCACTCTCTAGATCACTATGAATACCTATCTTGGTGCAGGGATCTCTACCTGGACACCAACCAGGAGATCCGATGATTGACCAGATTGGATTGGATGGGATAGTTGAATTCCCTGGGCAATCACAAACCAAATCCATCCTGTCCAGCTTGATATTGGGACCTGATCAAGGTCTTTCCCCTACATAATAGTATTTAGAGCAGAAAAGAGTCTGAGAGCTAATCTAATCCTCCCCTGGCTACATTTATCAGATGAGGAAACTGAACCTCAGAGTGGATAAAAGTGATTTGCCCCAAGTCACAAAGGAAGCAAGTGGTAGAAGCAGGGTTTGAAGTCAGGTCTTCTGACTTGAAATCTAGTACCATCATGCTGAGCTGGTAGGCCATGTTATGGATAGAGTGCTGGCCCTGGAGTCAGGAAGATGAGTCTTCCTGAGTTCAAATTTGGCCTCAGACACTGACTAGTAGTGTGACTCTAGGTAAGTCACTCAACTTTGTATGCCACAGTTTCCTCATCTGTAAAATGAGCTGGAGGAGGAAATGGCAAACCACTCTAGCGTCTTTGTGGACAAAATGCAAACGGGATCTTGGAGAAATGAACTTGACTGAAATAATTGAACAAGAACCGATACACTAGGAAACGAACCAAATGGATATTGTCTAGCCACAAATAATTTTTCCACTGGTTATTGTGAAGCAAAATTGCATTAAAGTGTTAGTATCCACGTGATAAACAGTCAAATTATCTTTCCTGTAGTATTAACCAGCACTATCTCCAGTAATGAGGCTTCTTTTGATAATTTGCACCCTATTCGTTGCCATTCTCCAGACTTGTTACTGTCTTAAGATCATTAGGAGTTTGTCTCTGTGAATGTTTGGTTTTCCTGATTTATAAACATAGTCCTAGAATTAGTTCTATGGCTAGAAGACATTTAGTGCAATTGAAAGAACCAGTCAGTCTAGTGGCTTCTCTCATAGGTCAATTTAGGCCTAATAAAAGAAAAAAAAAACTTGGAAGGGAAACATTTGCTTTTTTAATTGACCGTAGATTTTCCTGGTGATAATTTGAACTAAAATAAGCAATTTCTCAAAGATTACATGGCTAAATCTAGTGGAGTGAGGAAAAGGATCCAGGAAATTCTGGATAACTGGATTAAAATAAATCAGTTTATTGGCTTCCCCAGAAAATCCAGCATAAGACAGAAAAAAGGCCAGAAAGATCATCTAGTCCAAGCTCCTTATTATACAGAGAAGAAAAGTAAAGGAGGAAGATGAGAGCATAGAGTAGCTTAGAGGATGCTCAGCCTTAGGGAACAGGAGACAGATTATAGTCTAACAAAAGTAACAGAGAAGGAACAGACAGGGAGGCAAAGAACTAGGAAAGAGTAATGTCACAGAAACCAAGGGGAGGGAGAGTATACAGGAGGAGAGAGTGGCGAACAGTGTCAAAAACTACAGAGAGGTCAAGGAAAAAGCCACTGAATTGAATTTTGTGTTGTTTTGACCTGAATTTTACAGTGGTGGAATGATTCCAGACAAATGACTTTACATTTCTGAGCCTCAGTTTCCTCATTTGTACAATGCAGGTAATGAATGAGTGAAAAGTCATTTATCAAGCACTTTAGTATGTGCCAGGCACTTTGCTAAGTATACTTTATACTGCTCACTGCATAAGATTGTTGTGAGGAAATCACTTTGTGACTTTAAAAATTTAAATTCTGACAAGATCCACACCAGAGATATTCCTAGAGGTTATTTCTTTTTTTTTCTTTTCTTAGTGAAGTTATTTTATTAAATCATGCACATCACATGTGTTAGTGCAAATAGTTTAATCTGTATTCCAGAAATTCTATTGTACTTTATATCTTTACAAAATAGATTTAAAATAATTATTTATTTTAAAAAATGTAATTCTGAAGTTTAGCATTTCCAAACAATATTTGGAATAACCTATATACAAGAGGTACAGAGTACCACTGGCATATGGGCATTCTGTGGGGGTTTCTTGCAACAGGAAAAATGGTGAAATGAACAAGGTAATATTTTCTACAAGTCATTTGTAGACTAATTCTTCCATAAATGTAATGGTTTTCCCAACAGCAAATCCTCAATAGCTTAAAATATAACCTTTAACTTATAAACAATGACCCCCAAAACCTCACAAGGCAAATTATATGCTAAACTCCTATTTAAGTATTTGCCTGTAGATTGCCATGGAGAATCCAAGCCAATTCATTTTCTCATCTCCATTTTCTAAAAAAACTTCCACTGCATTAATACTTCAGTATATTATAGAGATTTCTGTAAACTTTAATGACATAACTATCGAGCTACAAAAAACTGTAGCTCACTTTTTGACTTTGGTATTTAACTGATAAGATCCCAATTGAAGTAGTGCTTCCCATGAATGAAACTACTCAGTTTCAAAAAATGACAAAAATAAAAAACAAAGCCATTTGCATCCCTAACTTTAAGATTCCCTGGGTTTACAGAAATTCACCTCATCCAATAGATTGATTAGCTATAGATGTACTCCAAACTCTCATCATCAAGTTAAAGTAATAAAAGTTTATCTAAAGAAGACCTAGAGGTTCTTTCAAAGCTGCAAAGATTCCTATTCTCCTCCTCCTCCTCCATACGGAAGCTACAGGGGCTATGGATAGACATTTAATGTTTTCTTCCCTTTCCTTCTCTCCCTTCCCCTCCCTTTTCCTTCTTTCCATTCTATGCTCTCTCATATATTCATTCATATCATTATTTCAGGTCTTCCCCTACTGACCCAGAGAACAGAGGCTGAAAATGATTCTTCTTTCCCTCCTCAAATTTCTCAAAGAACTCTTCAGTTCTCCTTTGCACACCTTGCACTATCCCTCACATTTACTTCTGCATACATCTTGTCCCCTGCAGTAATTCAATTCAACAACAAACATTTGTTTGGCAGAGAGAGGCAGGAGAAAGTATAGTATAGTGCAGGGGAGGGGAACTTGTAGCCTCAAGGCCCATGTGGCTTTCTAGGTCCTTGGGTGAGGTCTTTCGCCTGAGTCTAAGTTTTACAGAACAAACCGTTTTATTAAGGGGATTTGTTCTGTGAAGTTTGGATTCCTTCAAAGGGCCACACTTGAGGACCTAGAGGGCCACATGTGGCCTCAAGTTCCTCACCCCTGGTATGGATGGAGAGTGGACCTTAAAACTCTTCTGGCCTTGGTTCAAATTTTAGCCATGTGCATACTGGCTATGTCACCCTGGATTTGTTACTTAACGTCTCAGCTCTAGGAAGTAATAAGAGATCTACCCCCTAACCATAATGTCATGGCACTGTAGTTACAAAGACAAAATGAAGAATGACCCTTGACTGCAGGCAGCTAACTGTATTCAACTCTAAGCCCCTATAGTCCCCTACAAATCTAAGCATGGTACCTTGAATAAAATGATAGTATTTGTAAAAACGCTTTAAGGTTTGCACAATGATTTACATATTTTTCATTTGATCCTTGCAAAAAACACTGGGGTGGGGGCAGCTAGGTGGCACAGTGGATAGAGCACCGACCCTGGATTCAGGAGGACCTGAGTTCAAATCCAGCATCAGACACTTAACACTTACTAGCTGTGTGACCCTGGGCAAGTCACTTAACCCCCATAGCCCAACAAAAAAAAAAAAAGAAAAAAGAAAAAAGAAAAAAGAAAAAAAAACACAGCAAAGTAGGTACTATTAATATCCCCATTTTACAGATGAGGAAACTGAGGTTTAGAAAAGTTAAATTCCTTGCCCAGGGTCATTGTCTAGTAAGTGTCTGAGAGAGGATTTTAATTCAGGTCTTCTTGACTCTAAATCCAATATCTATCCACCTAGCCACCTCTATAGTTTGTGATTAATAAATATTTAATTGTTTCTGAATTGATATTTCCTGGGGGTCCTCTTGCTCTGATACTTAATAACAAAGTAAGATCCATCGTACTGATGGAGAAATTGGTTCCTTGTAGTAGGGCAGGAGTTCAGAGTTGGCATTATTTCTCCTGGAAGTTTAAATGGATTATGAATTCTGAGAAGCAGCGCTCTATCTCTCCACCCTGATCCTGTAACGATATTGAGGTTGGGACCAGAGTGTACTCTCTGCAAAAGAGGGAAGAGTCTTCTGCACCTTTCTGCTTCCCTTCTCAGGGAGCCTTATTCCGCTCAGTACAAATTTCCATTTTCCCCAAACTTTTGTCTTATTCCTGGAAGGGTTTGCTCTCTGATAGGCTGTTAAATGATAAGACAAAACAAGAACAGAAAGAAATAAGGATGAATATGAGGATGATAATGGTGGTGGTGGTGATAGTGATAAGTATAATACTAACTCTTTAAGACTTACCTGCTAATGCAGATGAGTCATATTTGGTATTTGTGGAGGGAATACCAACATCATAGAATTAATAAGATTCTTGACCTGCTAGATTTGATGATGATGATGATGATAACTTACATTTATATAATTTAAACTATTCAAATCACAGTAACTCTGTAAAGAATGTATTGCTAGTATTATTGTTCCCATTTTACAAATAAGGAAATTGAGGCTCAGCAAACAAAATGACTTAGCCATGTTCACACAGCCTATAAGTGTCAAGTCCTCTGCTCTAAGGCCAGCATTCTTCCTGTTATGTTATGGTTCTTCTCTTCTTTAAAAAATGGGGAAATCCATTAAGGGTCAAAGAAGTGATTTTCTCATAGTAGAATTTCAGACACTTTGACAAGCAGTGGAAAATAGGCTTAGAGTTAGGGAATCTGATTTGTGCCACTCAGTTTTCACTAAGAAATATACTATGGTAGAAATAACATGATTTGGAATCAGAGGGCCTGAAGTTTGATTCCTTGGCTCTGATTCATACTAGCTGTATGACCTTTGGAAAGTTAGTTCCCCTCTCTGAGACTCAGTTATTTTATAAAACAGGGGATGGAGTAGGGGTGGACTGAGTCCAAGGTTCTTTCTAGCTTTAAGTTCTAAGTGTGGCCTCTGATACTTGCTAACTATGTGACTAAGGAAAATTCAACTACTCTGAGACTCAATTTCTCGTTCTTTAAGAGGGGACAATAATACCTTCACTAACTATCTTCATGAAGGTGCTGTGAGGACTTTTGTTGTTCATTCATTCAGTTGTGTCCAACTCTTCATGACCCAATGGATAGTTCTTGGTAAACCTTACAATCCTATAAAAATAAGTTCTTATCATCATCATCATTATCGTGTAGTCAACTATTCCACCTAATAGCAATGCTTACTTTGGCTGGGACAGTGATGATCAGACCATGGTCATCATGGAAACATAATTTGGTCTGCTTGCTTATCACCCCACTTGCACCATTCAGGGATAGGAAACAGGAAGGAGTGGGAGGCAAGATTAGATGAAAATCTGAAGCTTTTTCACCCTAGCATAATAGGGGCAAATAGGTATAGTTGTGTTATAACTGATTTTCATTGTACATTGAGTACTTATCTACTCTCTTTTTGGAAGACCCTAAACCACAACCAGACTATTTTTTAGGGACCAGACTGTCTCTGAACAGAAACCAGTCCATGAGTGTGTGTCCAGAGCTAAAGGACCTCTTAGAAGAAAAAGGAAGGGTTGAGTGTCCAGCCTTGCCTGTACCCCATGACAGTTATTGTATTGTTACTTAGAGTCTCACCATGATTTGAGGGGGGGAATCCCAGGGGGCCAAGACCTGCATTCTTGCTTAAATTAGTGTGCTGACATTTTCCAAACCTTGGTCTAGGAACAAAGACTCACAAGTGTGAAGGTTATGATGAGAGCAACATCATTACTAATTTCATTTGTACTCTTGGTTACAGGCCCAATTTCATAGCTAGAAATTGATCATTCCTGACTTAAGAAGACTAGAAAATTCTGGCCGCTCAAGACTATTTTTCCCAACATAAATGCAATGAAAATATCTTTAAGACTAAATTGATCCAGAGAATTGAGTCTTGAACTACTGACATGACATCCTGGTCACCTAAAACATAAAATCTGAGTGTGCAAGTAGACAGGGCTTCTCAGGCTTGACAATTTCCCATGAACATATGTCTATTCTTCTCACTGAATGCTGCCATTTTGTGGAAAACATAGAGGCCATGGAGGCTGCATCCTACTAAACCAATGCTGTGTCTTTGCTAAATATGCTTTCCATGCTACTATTGATTCTACTTCCTTTGGTTAAATTTATATGGCCTGATTGTCTAATTTCATTCCAATCCCATGACTGAATCATTGGGTCTGCTGGAGTCAGGCCTGGTCCAGAACAACGGGCAATTTCCTTGTCTTCCTCCCAACCTCCATGGCTTCATAGATTCAGGTTCCCACCCTTAGCATGGTGCTTCCCTAGATGTTTGGCAAATTGCTGAGCATTTGACAGACCCTGCTGAGTTAACTACAGCGGGGAACATAATTGCCATGAACAGGATTGTTTCAATCACACAAAAAGGGAATGGTGTAGCAGCCAATTAGGCTCTGTGTTATTTGACTAAGTGTTCAAGACTAATTGCAGTTATCAATTACACAGTAAGGCAAGAACAGAAATGTAATTATTGACACCTTCTATTCATGGGAGGTTGCAATGCTTGGTGTGTTGTAGAAAGAATACTAGATGTGGGATCAGGAGAGACCTGGGCTTAGAGCTCAGTTATGACATGTGCAGCTGTGTGGCAATAGGCAAGTCATTTACTCAAATTTTCTGAGTCTCAGTCTCCCCACCCATAAAATGGGTATAATAATTACATTCTAAGAAATGACAGATATGAAGCATTTAGGGACACTTGGAGAAATTTATAGGTATTGATGTAGAGCAAAATAGATAGGACAAAGAGAACAATTTACATGGTATCCACAATAAAACAAACATTGACAAACTTCAGAATTTTAATCAATATGGTATCTAATTATGATTTCAGAAGACTGATGGTGAAGCATGATTCCTGCCTCTTGGCAGACAGGTGGTGGACTAGAGGTGCAGAATGAGGCATACATTTTTAGACATTGCCAATGTAATGATTTGTTTTGCTGGACTCTAATTGTTACTGGAGGGAGGGTGTTCCATAATGAGAGGAAAAGTCAATGGAAAATGAATGATAGAAAATAAGAGACACAAATTTAAAAAATAATACGTGTACCACCCACCTCAAAAGACCATTGTAAGCAAAGTGGTTTGTATACTTAAAAGTGTTTTATAAGCACAAGTTATCATCATCATCACTGGAAAAGCTATGTCAAGATATAGAGAGTTCAGACTTTTTGTCTTGGGCTGGTGGATAGCCTACAGACATCACCTATGAAGTTGGCAGCTGGAGAAGCATAGTCCTTTCTACCACTTCTCAATAGAAGGGGATAGCTATATTAAAATGTCATTTCTCTTGTTGATTATCTTTGGAAGTGGTCCAAGGGCATTAGTGCTCAGAGTGTCCAAAATGATAGAGGAATGGAAAGAGACAAGAACTAATTGCCAGAAGACCTAGATTCTGGTCTCAGCTATGCTCCTGATCCATTGTGTGACTTTGAGGAGACCATATTTTCCTTGTGGTTCTGAACTTCTTTACTTGCAAAAAAAGAGAGTTGAATGAGATGGTCTCTTAAAACTCTTACTAGTTCTAATATAGTATGATTCTACAGTGGAAAGAGCACTACATTTGGCACCAGAGGAGACATTTTGACACCAGCTCTGCAACTGACTACCCATGTGACTTTGGGTGAGTCACCTAGTGTGTCTGAACCTCAATTTCTTCATTTGTAAAATATAAGGGAATTAAACAATACATCCTCTAAGGTCCCCAGCAGCTCTAAAACAACGATCTCTAATTCAAATTCATTTGAGGAAAACATAGACTAGGGGCTAGAGAACACAAAGGGATGACCTATAAAAGCAAAAACAACTCTTCTCTATACAATAGCTCATATCCAGTGTCACCTTTTTTTGTTTTTGCTTTTTTTTATTGTTGAGACAATTGGGGTTAAGTGACTTGCCCAGGGTCACACAGTTAGTGTCTTTGTCAAGTGTGTGAGGTTGGATTTGAACTCGGGTCCTCCTGACTCTAAGGCCAGAGCTCTATCCACCGTGTCACCTAGCTGCCCCTCAGTGTCACCTCTTACAAGAGCCCTTTCCTGAATTTCCAGTTCTTGATCTTCCCCTTCAATTACTTTATGCGTGCATACATAGATACATACATGTATATGTATATATGTATAAATATACATATATACATATACATGTGTATACATGTACACATATACATCTGTATATATACATGCATGTATATGTGTGCGTGTATGTATATATATATATATATATATATTTATATAAACTTATTTGTCTATGTACATGTTGTTTCCCACCAACAGAATGTAAGCTCCTTGGTGGCAGGGATTGTCTGTTGTTTTTGTAATTGCAGTACCTTGTGCAATTTCTGGCACATATCAAGCCCTTAATAAATGCTTTTTGAATGGAATTGAATTGTTTTGAGGTTTAGAAAGCACCAAGAAGCAGGAACCTGGAAGCTTAGGATAAGAGGTTGGATGGATGAGGAATGGTAGAGGAGATTTCCAGGAAATAGTGAATGAAGTATAGTCATCATCATCATCGTCATTGTTGTTGTCCTCATCTTCATTGTCTTTATCATTATTATCATCTTCATCATCTAGTACTACTTTTATCTCATTCCTCTTATCCTTTTCAATGTGGTTCAGATAGAAATAGTCCCAAGATAAATCACTATCTTGCCAACATTTCTTTATAATAAATGTTCTATGGACTAGTATTAAAGAGGTGGATAGAAATAACTGCTTTTTGTAGTTGAATAAAATTATTAGGATGCAAGCTCATCCTCTGTAATCTCCCTGAAATCATCTTTGGCATAAATTTAGAAGCAGAGAGGACAACAGGTATAACATGTTGATATGATAAGACAGCTAGGTGGTGGAGTTGACAGAATGCTGGATGTAATGTTAGGAAGACCTGAGTTTAAATTTTGTCTCAGACTCTTACTAGCTGTGTAACCTTAGACAAGTCACTAAACTCTTAGTTTCAGTTTTCTTATCTGTAAAATGGGGATGATAGTATCACCTTCTTCCCAGGGTTGTTGTGAGGGTTGAATGAGATAACACATTCCCAGTGCCTTGCAAATCTTAAAGCACCATAGAAGTGCCAGCTATTATTTATATCTACCTCATGCTATTCCTCCAGTTTTTGTTTTTATTCTCCTTGGCTGGGTCTCTTGATTTTGAAAGTTCTTTGTTTTACATAGCTTGGTGATTGTGAGCAATGGAGATAACAACATATGTTTTAAAAGATGGTTTTTAAGATTTCATGAATCAATGTTTTCCAGGCAATGGTGGGCAATAGTTTGGTCTGTGATAATAGTTCAGTTCCAGTATGGCTTTATTGATGGAATTCTCCAGGATATTTTGAAGACTGTATTTATAGGATGGGGATTTATCATCTGTCAGTCCATGATAGATAGGGAACTTTTGATGTAAAATTCTGGTCTGTAGGTCATGCCTTGCCAGGAATTTGGAAGGTACTCACTTTTTATAGCCTATTGTGATATGTTGAACAGTCTTCATCAAATTTCTCTGCATAATCTCCACTGAGTACTAAATTTTGACTCTTTAAGGATCACTCTTCTGTACCATCTGGTTGTAATGACTTGGTTTTGAATTGTGTTATTATTGTGGTGGTGGTGGTTGTGGTTGCTGTTGCTAGGAGCTGGACCTATAATTTCATTGATATAAAGAATTCTCAAAAGAGGAAACTTCTTCTATCAATGAAGGTCAGCACTTTCTCTGCAAGTGACAATCTTAGAGAATAGCCAAGAAAACTGAGAGTGCTCTGAGAGTCACTGAGAGGGACTTGCTCGGTGGGAGTTTTCCAGCCGAGGCAGGTCTCCAGGCTAGGTCTCCCAGGTTTTGTATCTATCTCTTTATCCACTGCCATACTGCCCTTCATTACACTACTACTAGGCAGCAAAGTGTAACAGTAGCTAGAATGCTATAGCTCAAGGTAAAAGGTTGTTTTTGCTGTTCAGTTGTGTCTTACTCTTTGTGTCCCCATTTGGAGTTTTCTTGGTAAAGATACTGGAGTGGTTTGCTATTTTTCCTTCTCCAGCTCATTTAAAGATGAGAAAACTGAGGCAAACAGGGTTAAGTGACTTGTCTAGGATCTCACTGCTAGTAAGTGTCTGAGACTGGATCTGAACTCAGAAAGATGAGTCTTTCTGACTCCAGGCCCAGCACTTTATCCACTGCTCCACCTAGGAGGACTTGAGTTCAAATACAGCAACACATTTAATCTTTGTCTGCTTCACTTTCCTCATCTGTAAAATACCTGCCCAGAGGTAATGGTACTTACCTCCTGGAGTAGCTATTCTTCTTCTTCTTAATAATAATCTTATTCTTCTCATCTTGCTTGAAGAAGTTCAGACACAAATATTTATGAGACAGGCCACTATTCAGCTATTATTCTTTTGTTTAATGTTCTGTAGACTACCATGCAACTGGAAAAAGAAAGATTGCTTTTTATAAATGATTAAAAGTATTGGGATATAAACCCATCTTCATTTATTATTATCATAAATATCATCATCATCATCATCATTATAAAACAATTTTCATTTGGATAGAGCTTTGCAAATTTAAAAGCACATTAATATCCATTCTCTCATTTAATGTTTAAAGCCATGCTATGAAGTTAAGTGAAACCTTCACTTTTATCTTTCTTTTACAAAAGGGGGAAGTGAAGCTCAGAGAGGCTAGTGACCTACTCAAGGCCAAAAAGAAAGATGGTGGTTCAGCCAAGGGTAGAACTTCCAGTCTAGTTTCCTTTTCACTAAACCATGCTGCCATCCTTGACACCACGCCCTTGCACTGAAAGCGGGACTGGATTCGTCCAGGGGATACTAGAATTTATGGGCTGGCTCTCTTTTTCTGGAGAGAGAAAATAGCAAGGGTATGAGTACCATAACCCTCTGCCCTGGGTCCCAGGCTCTTGAAGGTTACTGAGTCAGCTGTGGGAAGGACATTTCCAGACCTCATGCTTAAATAGACTAGAAAAGGAAAAGGTGTGTGAACTGAGTTAATTCAAACAGAATATCAGCTCAGTGTAATCTCAGCTTCTGACCTCAGGGCCCAGCCACTACCTAGCTCTTTTTCTATTACTTGCTGCACATGGTTTGAATTGGAGAAGAGTAGTATTAAAACAAAGCCTGCTATTTCTTTGGTATAATAAATAATGTCTAGAAGGGCACTCAGAACTGGAAGGGATCCCAAAGGGTATGCAATATAATAAGTAAATAAAACATGATAATAAAAATAATATAATAAATAAATAAAAAGGTATATAATATAACTGTCAGGACTGGAGGGAACCTCAAAGATAGCATGGCATTGGGCATCCAGAGTTGAACTTGCTGTCAGAAAGATCTTGGCTAGAATAATGCCTCTAACACTTAACTGTGATTCTGGGTAAGTCACTTAAATCTTCTGAGTCTCAGTTTCCTCATCTATAGAATAAATATAACATCTATATTATCCACCTGTCAGGATTGTTATGAGGATCAAACAAGCTGAGTGCAAAGGGTTTCATAGGCTTTAAAATGCTATGTAAGCGTCAACTATTACTAGAATCTAGTTAATCTCCTTCATTTCACAGGTGAGGAAACTGAGTCTTTGAGGTAAGCAATGACTTGGATGATGTCACACAGTGAATAAATGGAAGAGTCCAAATTAGATCTCTGATCGCCTAACTCTCAGTTCACCATTCATCTAACTACACTAGGATGCTTCCGAAAACATTCTAGATCAAGAAAACAGAGAGAATGCATAAATGGGAATAAGTCACATCGAGCAACTAGAGCTTTCTGTTCAGGCTTTCCTTCTTCTTCGACAGAAAGACCAGGTCTTTTACCATTTCTATCCCTCTTCCACATTTTCCCAAATTCCCATTTAATTTCTTATGCCAACCAGTGATAACATTGAAACTGCAATGGGGAAAGTCAAGATGTGGAAGGGATAACTGTATTTGTCATCAGAATAGAGACAGAACCCTGGAGGAACTCTATACCTGGGACATAAGGCACAGAACCTAGCCTTGGGGGTTCCATCGTATTTAGAGTGAATTATGGGATGAAGTATGGGCCACTAGGAAAAAGTCTGCTACCTCCATTGCCCTAGCATCCCTCTTTCACCTTGACCTTGAGCACAACTCCCCCATCCCAACTTCATGCCATTACTTCTATGATCATTTCCTCCTCATCCCACAGCTCGAAGCCCTTCTGAGCATGTGCTACAAAGTAAAGGCATTACATTACTATCCCCATTTTAGAGATGTGGAAGTTGACACCCAAAAAGGGGAACAAGAAAGGGAAGGGAATGAATATTTATGTAGCACCTGCTGTGTGCCAGGCATTATGCTGAACGCTTTAAAAATTAAATATTTGATAGAAGAGTAAATAACTTGCCCAGGGTGTGCAGCTGGTAAGTGTCAATCCTAAGTTTTTAACCCAGCATTCTCCCTCTACCCTCAATCTGTTCACACAGAAGAAGAGTATACAGCAGGGTATGATGTATTCCAAATGAGCAGTACAAACAATAAGACCTCAGTGCTTGAGGTGAGGGATGACAACATGGGCTCATGAATGGGAGTCCTAGTCTTGCCTATTTTGCCAAAATGGGCTCTCAGTGGCAGGAGAGATGGAGAGATCTCAATGGGCATAAAACTGTATGGAGGAAGTAAGGTGCAAGTTGGGCATTAGGAATGGTTAAGTTTTATAGAATCATAGGATTCAGAATTAGAGTGGATCTGAGAGACAACCCTATCTTAATTTAGTGCCTCTTTACTCTAAGGTAAGATCTTAGATCTATCTTCGCCCCTACTTCAGAAAAATCTAGGTCCACCCTCTCGTTTTAAAGATGAGGAAACAGGCCAAGAGAGAGGAAGTGAATGAAGGAAAGGATGAAGCATTTATTAAATACCTACTGTATGCCAAGCACTGTCTTAGGCACTGAGGATACAAATATAAAAGCAGGACAGTTCTTGCCATATATATTTTTTAATATGGGGAGTTATCACATATAGGGGAGTGGTAATTAGGGACGGAAACTTTGGTTAAGGCATCCCATAAATGATGAGTGGAGTCATACATCAGTCAATTACTGCAAACTTTCTAGAAGCAAGGAAGAATTGATTTGACGAGTGTTTCCAGAGCAAGAGGTGGATGGATAGTAGGTCCCAATTAGGGTGCATTGATAAATCTCCTGAAGTGGTCCCACATATTAAAATTCACACTGTTTGAAGTTATAATTATATAAAATATGATAATTGTTCTAGCCCAATGGAAATATGCCATGCAAATTTGAAGAATGCCAATATTTAAAGGGATTCCTTATTCAAACTCATTGGGATGTACCTGTAGGGGGTATATATGTGAAAGAGGCACCCCACTCTGATAGGATAAGGTATGCTCAGTGGATAGGAAGTGAGATGCTAGATACAATGTGTTAGATGAATTTGTACTCACTCATTCACTTACCAATCAGGACAGCTCAGCCCCAAGGTGGAATTCCTAAATGGAGTGGATTAATTCCCCCAAGGAAGAAGGGTATGTCTCTGTTGTCTCTGAAGACAACTTGCTATAAATGGCAGAGCTAACGGATTCGCACCCAGTCCTTCTGACTCCTAATCCAGAATTCAAACTTTCCAGTACACTACCATCAGCAAAGGTGAGACACAAGCACCACAGTGGAAGGGAGGGTGTCTGTGAATCGGTTGAGGATCTATAAAAGTTTACCCCAAGGAGAGAAATAAAGAATGACCGTCTCCAGACTCACACCCTCACACCCTCACTATAATCACTCTAACTCACATTGCTATTGCTCTTCAACATTTGGAAAGCACTTACTGCCCAGTAAGCTCATATGACAGGTGGTCTAAGGTTGTTATTATCTTTACAATATAAGTAAGAAAAATAAGGATCAGAGGGGGTCAGTGCTTTTCCCGAGGTCACAATGGCAAAGTAGAGACTGGAACCCAAGTTTCTAAATCCCCTAATCCATTGTCCTTCCTAGCTAGAGAGACAGAGGACTGCCTTTCTAAGTCACAATCTCCATATCTCTCAAGCGACCCCTGCTAGTATGTCAAAATGTCAGATCAATGAGGTGACCTCTTCAAATCAATTAAGATTTTGTTTCAAGAAGAAAATATTTGTGGCTAGGCTGCAGGGGTAAGGTTTTCACTACCAGAATTGGGAAAGATCCCAGAGTGCAGCAGTTGTTAACATCCTGTGGCTGCTAGGATGAGTGGGGTGATAGCAGAGTGACAGGCCCAAGGGTTGTTCCATTATCCTCCTGAGTCTAGTGGTTAGTGCAGCACGATATTAATGCTTGGACTGTACTAAGCAGACCAGAAATGAGTCCTTGTAATCAACAACCATTTTGTCCTGAGCCTAATCCTGGGTATTATAGGACTTAGATGAATGAGAAGGTTTAATATTTACCTTCAGTAATCTCCAAGAATTATGGGGAGATACAATCCCTGCCCTCAAGGAGTATCCCACTCTAATGGTGAGGGTACAATCCATTGACTTAAGGAACCCTTAGTTTGATGGGGGTGGGCACAGTTACTGTTTTCAGAAAGGTCTCATTCTGCTGTGAGAGACACAATCCCTAACCTCAGGAAGGTACCAATCATATTTTAAAAATTTAATTTAATTTTATTTTCAATTCCAGATTATCTGTCTCCCCCATCCTTTGAGAAAGCAAGAAGTACAAAATCCATTATTAAGTATAAAGTCATGCAAAACAAATGTCCTCATTAACCATGTTCTAAAGAAAATAAAAGAAAAAAGAGCAAAAAAATCTGCTTCTGTCTGCACTCTGTGTCCATTAGTTCTCTATCTGGAGGTGGATAGCATTTTTCGTCATGAGTCCTTTGTTATTGTGGTGGGTCATTATGTTGTTCAGTTACCATATCTTTCTCAGTTGATCCTTTATACAATATTGTTGATAATGTTGTTTTTGGTTTTACTCAGTTCACTTGGCTTCAGTTCATATAAGTCTTTCCAGGTCTTTCTGAAACCCTCCCCTTCATCATTTCTTAAAACACTGTAGTATTCCATCACGTTCATATACTATAATTTGTTCAGCTATTCCCCAATTGATGGGCATCCCCTCAATTTCCAATTCTTTGCCACCATAAAAAAAGCTGCTAGAAATAGTTTTGTACATGTGGGTCCTTTTCCTTTTCCTTTTCCTTTGAGCTTTTTGGGGTAAAGTGGTACTAGTCTTATGAATCAAGACATACTCTATCCTCAGGGAGATCCCTGTTTGATGAATAGTTTCTGCCACCAAGAAGGTCTCAATCTGATGGAAGGAGAGTCCTTGCCTTGAGAGAACTCCCCATCTGATCATGGAGACATGGGCCCTGCCCTTAGGAAAGTGACTGTTTGATCAGGGAGCAACTAGGGCAATTAGGGCATTGAATACATAATTGGTAAGGGGACCTTAAAGGAGCAGCAAAAGTGTAGAAGATCATAGAAGGCTTCCTGGAGACCCCACTGTCATTTGTGCCTTCCTCTTAACAGTATTTTATTTTTACTCTATATATCTTATACTCTATATACTTACTTATTTACATAATGTCTTCCCTATTAGTGTGCAAGCTCCTTGAAGCCAGGGACTGTGTGTGTGTGTATGTGTGTGTGTTTTGTCTTGCATCCTCAGTGCTTAGCAAGATGTCTGGCACATAATAAACATTTAATAAATGCTTGTTGATTAATTCATTGGAGAAAGCTATTGACGAAGCTTGTAGCAACCACAAGATCTTCATCTCTGATGGATTTGGGGTTTTCCAACAGTATACTCTGATTCTCTCTGCATAAAGACTTGATCTTCCTAATCAATCGGGGCTGGATATGTGACTAATAATAGTCTCTCTCCCTGCCCCAACATGGCTCCCTGACCCCACTCACTGACCCATGAATGCATTGACTTATTGTCTGTATGCAGTATAAATAGTCTTGTCAAGCTTTCTTTTCCTACAGCATTCTTTCTGCCTGCTAGCTTTGGCTTAGGCCATTCCTTTTTCTCCCCCAGTTCAATTCAATGAGCATTTATTAATCACTTACTGTGTGGGGGCTTGACTTAATGACCTCTAAGGTCCCTTCTGGCTCTGAGACTATGATCCTATATAAGACATTGGAATATCCATTCCACATGCTAGGTATTACCCTACAGATTTTATATGGAGAGAGAGGAGGGAGGATAGAAGGGATAGAATATTAGTTATGAAACCAGAAAGACCTGGATTCAAGTCCAGTCTGTGACATATAATACCTGCATGATCCTGGGCAAATCATTTAACTTCTCAATAATGTAAGATTAAATTGAAAAGAAAGTGCTGACCTGAGTTGGTGAAAAGAATTTCTTCAACCTGGAGTTCCCTACTATGAAATTAGTAGAGGAATTTTCTACTAATGAAATCATAGATCCTGTGTATATATGTAGATTATATATATATATATATATATATATATATATATATATATATAATGCATGTATATTATGCCTGTATTTATATCTATACATCACAGGACACACATCTATGTACACATTGCAGGTATACATGATGCATACTTGCATACATATACATGTGCACACAAAACACACACATGTGTAAACACATGTGTATGCATGTGTGTCCATTTATGTCTATAAATACAGGTATCATAGAGGTATGAAATGCCATAGATTTCTGCATTCAGGGAAGACTTTAGGATTTAGAACTACAAAAGGACCTTAGAGGTCATTTAGTTAAATTCCTTTGTTTTACTGGTAATGAAAATGAAGCACAGAAAGGTTAAGTGACTTTCCCAAGGACACACAGCCAAGTAGCAAAGCCAGCATTCCAGCTCAGGTCTTTTCCTTCCCAGTCTATTGTTCTTTCTGCTTAAACACACTTGCCAGGCAGATTCAGGGACAAAGATGGCTCAAGTAGGGGGGAGGGGAGGGGAAGTTCAGGGATTAGGGAAGGAGGTTTGGAAAGCAGAGAAAAGATGAAAGCCCTGAAGATGAAAGGCAGGTTTTGAGGGTCCTATTAGGGACTGAGAAGTGTATCCTTCTAACTCTCTACTCCTCTCTTTCTTCTTCTCCCATCCCTCCTTGTTTCCATCATCTCTCTTGTTTTTTTTTTTCCCATCACTCTCCTCATTTTCTTGCCCCTGGCTCCACCACAGAGGACATCTAATTCAACCCTTTCTGTTATAGATAATGAGGCTGTGGCCCAGAGGAGTTCAGTGACTTGCCCAGGGAGCAAGCATGAGAAGTGGGACTTGAAATTAAGTCTTCCCATTGAGGAGCCAGTGTTTTTCCCACTGCATCACACCATCTCCCTTTCCTTCCTTCATCTTTCTTCCTCTTATCCATAGGTTCCCAAAGTGGGTGATATCACTACCTGGGGGGCACTATAACAATTGGGGGGGTGGTAGTAGCCTTGGGTGCAATTGGGGGGCATTGAATAAAAATAAGGAAGTGGTGCAAGCATAAGGAAAGAAGAGAAGAAAATTTTGAAATACTGTTTGTACATGTTTTATCTGTTGTGCAGCAGAGTTAAAGTTGTAGTGCTTATGTTATTTTCCAAATAAAAACACAAAATGCAAGTTATAACCGATCAGTGATCAAGTCCACTAATAGGTCTTAACAAGCAAGTGTTGGCAGGCTAGCACATCACACATTGTCAGGAAGTCCAGCATTCATTGGCAGGAATATGTAATGATTTGTTTATAATATGATACTATATAGTTACATGTCACAATATTGCATCATCAAAATTTCAAAACAGGAAAAAAACCCACCAATTTACAGTAAATTATTAAATTTATGATGTGTCATTTAAAAAATTATATATTTTTGAAATGATGCAAATTAAAAAAAAATAAAGCTAAGGGGTTAAAGAAAGCATTTCCAGAGGGGCACTGAGTAATTGTTTTTAAAAAGGTGTTAGGCCAAATAAGTTTGTGAACCTCTGCTCTTATCTATCCTATCCCTTTTGCCATGCTTAAATATTCTCCCATCCCACCCCATTCTTAAAAAAAGAAAAAAAAAGAAAGAAAAACAACCTGACTCAGCACTTTTCTACTACCACTGACTACTTCTTTGCTCAGTGATCTCTCAGTCCTTAGAATTTGTACTGCATTAATTTGCAATGGATATAGGAGGCTTTGCGGTTTTTTAAATTAAGTCATATATCATGCATGGCCAATGTATCTGACTCAGAATGGGTTTGTATCACTTAGCCGAGAGGCTTGATGAAGAACAGATGAGGGAAGAGAAGAAGAGAGGATGGAAAAGGAAAGGAGGGCAGAGGAAAGAAGAGAAGAGGAAATGAGGGAAGTGGGGAAAAGAAAGGGATGGCAAAAGAAAAGAGGTAAGAGGAGACAGAAGAGAACATCAGGGGAAGGGAAGAAAGGAATAGAAAAAGAAAGTATGGGAGAGAAGGCAAGGAAGGGAAGGTCAGAAGTGGGAAAGGAAAAAAAAGGGGAGAGAAGAAAGGAATAAATGGAGGCAGGAGGGCAGATTTCAATTAAAAGAGCACTGCCACCAACTGACAGAGAGGGAGGGTGGAAGGAAGGATTTTCTCTGCTCTTCATTCCTTTGAACCTCAAGCCCTCTTGCCACTTTTTCTCCCTAGCTCGGCCTCTTCCTCGAAGCCCTCCCCCCCACCCTTTACCAATTTGTTCTATGTCTGTTCTTCCCAACTGCTCCCTGAGGATGCTTTTTTAAAGGAAGAAGAATTGAGATATGGAGAAGAGATAAAATCCAGGCCGCTTAGTCATTACTGGCGATGTTTAACGGGTCCACAGTCAGGCAGACATGCACGGCAGATTTTTATCTTCTCTCTATTGAAAAAAAAAAAAAAGAGAGAGAAGCCTATACTGTGTTTAGACAGGGATCTGATTTTTTAAGTAGATGTTTAAAATTCTATTAACGTCTTTCTAACTTATAGCCCAATCATGGCATGTAAAAAAGAAAAAAAAGTCATTTTGTTTTTCTGTTAAGATGTTGAAACAGCTCTTCCTAGGAAGGACAGTATACATTCTGGCTGAGTCTGAGGGCTCTGTGTGAAGATGTTCTGAGTAGGCAGCCCAAACCAGCCTTGGGACCCCACATCTGCTTGATTTATGAACTTGCTGTGTGACCAAAACTGAGTCTTTATTTTCTTTTCTGTAGAATGCGGCCATGATACTAGGTGATCACTAAGGTCCCTTCTAGCTCTGACATGGTAGGGTCCTGTACTTTTCTAGGATTTATAGAGTAGGTTCTCACAATACATAGTTGTCATATAAGACTTTCCCTTGTATGAGATTGAATAGAGGCAAGCTTGACTATTGCTATATGGGATATGTCAAAAAGGCTCCTGCCCTCCAATATCAGCCTGTCAAGGTACCTGAAATTCCAACATTACAAAGTCAATCTTTTGGCATCCCTCACTGTATGACCTTGGGCAAGATAACCACTCAGGGCCTCACTTTGCCATCTTGCAATTTCGTTGAAGGCTAGCCCTACAAAAGGATTTTTAATATTAATTTAATTTAAATTTAGTATTAATAATAATATTAATTATCTTCTTTATGGATTAGTTGGGGCAAAGCTAGTTTCTCCCCTCCCTAGGAAGCACTCTTCTGGGCCTCCTTCGTAAATCACAATTCTTCTGTCTCTTCTTCCCTCTCTTCTTCTATCATTCCTTTCTTTTCTCCACTTCCCTCCTTTTCTCTCCTTTTCTTTCCCTCTGCTCTCCTTTCCTCTTCCACCCTCTCTTCTTCTCTTCTCTCATCTGTTCTTCATCAAACCTCTCAGCTGAGTGATACATACCTGGGTATTGGACTCCTGACCCATTCCGAATCAGATACACTGACCATGCATGATATATGACTTAATTAAAAAAAAAAACCTGTAAAGTCACCTATAAACCACAAGCCTGTGAGGCTACTCAGGAAAGACAAACTAATTTTAATGAATAAAAGAGTCACAGATAAAGAATATAGGATGCATTTTGAAATGACTTTTGGACTATCTGCTGATTGAAATGATTCTATTTCTTCCCCTGTTAGTGTGGAAAGTTGGGGAGTAAAGTTGATTGGACCACTTACCAGCTAATCAGACTCAATTACTTTACCACTTCAGGATCTTTGCTCATGCTGTGCCTTTGCTTCTCCATATCTCTACCTGTTAGCAAAGTTTAACAGAAAGACTCGTGGGTTTTTAGTTAAATTGCCTGGGTTTGAGTTCCTGCACTGCTACTTACTGACTGACTCTATAACCTTGGGCAATTTGCTGGGCCTCAGTTTCCTCATCTTTTAAAAGAAAGGGTTGGAATAGATGGGTTCTAAGGGCTTTTTTTTTTTTTTTTGCTCCTACATCCTATAATTCTAATACTAACCTAGTTTAAATGTAGCCTCTTCAATGAAACCTCCCCAGATGTGCTCAATTAGAAGTGAATCCCTCCCTTCTAGGATTTCCCAAAATATCTTGTACCTTTCTTATGACACTTGACACATTCTTTCTTTTATTAGAAGTACTTGTGACTCCATCTTTTATCTCTCCCCTAGATTGTAAGTCAAACAAGCACATATTAAACAACTGCTATATGCCAGGCATTGTGCTAGATACTACAAAGACAAAAATGAAACAGTCCCTGCCTTCAAGGAGTTTACATTCTAACAGAGAAGACAAATGCACATATAAACATATGCAAAATCTATACCAAACAAATATAAGGTAATCTGGGGGAGGAGAGGTAGGGCTAGTAGCTGGGGAGATCAGCAATGGCTTCATTTAAAAGCTAATTCTTTACAAAGGTTTATTTATTTATTTATTTATTGGCTTGGCAGTGGGGTTAAGTGACTTGCCCATGCTCATATAGCTAGCAAGTGTCAAGTGTCTGAGGCTGGATTCGAACTCAGGTCTTCCTGACTCTAGGGTTGGTGCTCTATCCACTGTGCCACCTAGCTGCCCCTAAAAGCTAATTCTTGACATCAGTAGTAAGTGAAGTTAGAGATTCCAAGAGGTGATGGTAAGAATGGAATTCAGTATAGACATGGGGGATTGCCACTGTAAACACAAGGAAATGTCCTGTGTGCGGAACAGCAAGACAGCTACTTTGGCTACAACCTAGAATGTGATAAGGGTTGATTTTGTTATTCAATCATTTGTGTCATAGTCTACTCTTCATGGCCCCATTCTGGGTTTTCTTGGAAGAGATACTGAAGTCGTTTGCCACTTCCTTCTCAGGTTCATTTTACAGATGAGGAAACTGAAGCAAATAGGGTTAAGTGACTTGCCCAGGGTCACACAGCTAGTAAGTGTCTAAGGTCAGATTTGAACTCCGAAAGAGGAATCTTCCTGACTCCAGACCTGGCACTCTATACATTATGCCACCTTGCTACTCCTAATAAGGGTAGTAACGCATAATAAAGCTAGTATGGACGGATGTCAAGTCAATAAGCATTCCCTACCCCATGTCCCCTTTGGTTCTACTCAAATATCACCATCCTAGTCCAAGCCTTCATCACTTCTTGCCTGAACTATTGAAACAACTTCCTAACTGGTCTCATTGCCTCAAACCATCCCCTACACATCTGCCAAAGTGATTATTTGCCTAAAGTAGAGTCAAGTCAAGTTAAGTCAACAAACATTTGTTAATTGCCTGCTATATGCCAGGTACTGTACTAAGCACTGGGGATACAAAGAAATATACACCCCCCCCCAAAAAAAATATTCCTGCTCTTAAGGAGTTCATTGTCAGTGGGGAGAAACAACAAACAAGCAACTACGTACAAACAAGGCACATACAGGATAAATTGTAGATATTTTTAGAAGGAAGGCACTAAAGGGCCCTGAGACAGGCTTCTTTTTCTGAAGTTATCTTTCTTTCTTACAGCACAGTAGGGTTCCATTACATTCATATACCAAAATTTGAACAGCTATTCCCAAGTTGATGGGCATTTCCTTAGTTTTCAGCTCTTTGCCACTACAAAAAAAGAACCACTATAAATTTTTTTTTAAACATAGGATATTTTCTTTTTTCATCTCTTTGGAGTATAGCATTAGAATAGTGCTCCTGGGTCAAAGAGTGTACACAGGTTAATAACTATTTGAGAATAGCTCCAAATTGTTTTCCAGACTGGCTAACTAACTTCCTAGTTCCCACCAACAGTGTATTGGTGTACCTATTTTGCCATAACTCCTCCAACATTTACCATTTTCCTTTTTTGTCCATTTTTGCCAGTCTTACAGGTGAGTAGTGGAACCTCAGAATTACTTTGCATTTATCTATTTATTAGTGATTTGGCCATTGATAGCTTGGATTTCTTCTCTTTAGAACTTTCTGTATAAATACCTTGGCCATTAATTAATTGGATAATGATGATTGTTTTTATAAATCTGAGTCATTTCCTTAAATGTCTTGCAAATGAGACCTTTATCAAAGAAACTCACTGCAAAGTTGTCTTTTTAAATCAAATTAATTGTTTCTCTCCTAATCTTAGTAGTGTAGTATTTATTTGTGGAAAAATTATAAACTTTGTAGTTTACAAAAATGTAAACTTTATGTAATCAAAATTGTTCACTTTAACTTATTTGATTCTCTTTGTTACTTGTTTGGTCTCACAAACTCTTTCCCTATCCATAGATCTGAAAGGTAATTTCTCCCATTTTCCTCTAATTTGTTTATGCTGTGAACTATTATACAAGGTATTCCAAAAGTCTTATTGTAGTTGTAAGCCTTAATAACTTCAAAGTATTAGTAAACAAAATATTGAAAGGCTGATTATTTACATTTTTAAATATTAATTTGTTTATTATTAAAATTCAAAATAACCACCATTTTGGGCTATATATCACTTGTCATTTTTGAACTTTATAAAAACTTTCATCAGCTGCTGCTCAGTAACCAAAAAGATTGTATGTTTAATATTACTGGTAAAATCATTCAAAAATGAGGTTTTGATGCATCCATGACAATTTTAATGTGACCCCATAAGAAAAAATCTAATGGATATAGACCAGGTGACAGAGATTATTGAGCAACAGGACCTCCTCTACTGATTCACCACTGAAAAAGTGTCATCCAGAAACTAACACATGCAGCACATGGTGACAAGGTGTGCCTTCATGTTAAAATTAAAATAAAAATTGTATCCTTTTAAAAATTAAGTGTAAAAGAAATATAAGTAATTAAGCTTTCAAATGACTTTTTTTGTAAGTTTGTAGAATTTATACTTCCAACATCACTAAAGCTTTAAAATTGCACTAAGACACTAGGGACATGCTGTGTATGAGTTATGTATCCATTTGGAGATTATCTTGGCATATGGCATGAAGTATTGGTCTAAATCAAATTCTGCCAGAATGTTTTCCAGTTTCCCCAGAAGAATTTTTTGCTGGTTTTTTTTTCCCCCAAATAGTAAGTCCTTACACCAATAGCTAGGGGCTTTTGGATTTCTTAAATAAAGATTCATTTGCTTCAGTATGTTGTGTACTTAATATGTTCTACCTCTATTTTTAAAAATATTTATTTTTAAACATTCTTTTTTAATTTTGAGTTCCAGATTCCCTCACTCCCACCACTGTCCCCACCCACTGAGAAGGCAAGTAATATAATACCAATTATACATGTGAAATCATTCGAAACAGATTTCCACATTAGCCATATTTTTTTAAAAAAGCAAGAAAAATAAAGAAAGTGAAAAATATATACTTCTATTTGTCCTCAGAGTTCATCAGTTCTCTAGCTAGAGGTGGATAGCAATTTTTCACCTTGAGTCCTTTGGAATTGTCTTGGATCATTGTATTGATCACAGTAGCCAAGTCTTTCACAACTGATAATCATTACAACATTGCTGGTACTGTGTACAATGATCTTTTGGTTCTTTTCATTTCACTTTGTGTCAGTTCATATAGATGTTGCCATGTTTTTCTGAAACCAGCTATCTCACAACTTCTAATAGTGCCATTAATCTTCACTACAATCATATGCCACAACCTGTTCAGCCACTCCCTGGTTGATGAACATCACCTCAATTTCCAATTCTCTGCCACCATAAAAAAGAGCTGGTAGTAGTATTTTTGTACATATAAGTCCTTTTCCTTTTCCTTTAATCTCTTTGAGGGTACAGACCTAGTAGTGGTAATGCAGGATCAAAGAGTATGCACAGTAATATAACCTTTTGGGCATAGTTCCAGATTGTTCTCCAGAATGGTTGGACCAGTTCACTATTGCACCAACAATTCTTTAATGTACCTATTTTCTCTCATTCCCTCTAGCATTTGTCATGTCTGATAGGTGTGAGGTGGTACCTCAGAGTTGTTTTAATTTGCCAAAGACTTACATGATGCCAAGTGAAGTGAGCAGAATCAGGAGAATATTGTACATATTAATAACAGTATTATATGGTGATTAACTGTGAATGACTTAGCTTTTCTCAGTAATACAATAATCTAAGACAATTCTGAAGGACCTATGATAAAAAATGCTATCTACCTCCAGAGAAAGAACTGATGGAATCTGAATGCAGATTGGAGCATACTATTTTTTTAAAAATTTTCTTTATTTTTCTTTTTTGTCTGTTTTCTTTCACAACATGACTAATATGGAAATATGTTTTGCATAACTGCACATGTATAAGTGTTATCAATTTGCTTGCCTTCTCAATGATGGGGGTGGGGAGGGTAGGAAAAAATTCAGCATTTAAAAATGTAAAACATGAAGGTTAAATTTGTTTTTACATGTAATCGAGGAAAAATAAATTATTAAAAAGAGAAGAAAATTTTCTTTCTTTGATCAATAGTGATTTAGAACATGTTTTCATTTGGCTATAGATAGCTTTGGTTTCTTCTTCTGAAAACTGCCTATTCTTATCTTTTGACCATTATCAACTGGGGAATGGCTCTTATTTTTATAAATTTGACTGAGTTACCTATCTATTTGAGAAGTTAGGAGTTTATCACAGAAACCTGCTATAATTTTTTTATATTACTTAATTTCTTATGGCAACTTTTAGCAAAATGTAGTTTCGCTGATTATCTCCTTTAATTAGGTCTTGCTGCTCTTGCCTTTTTTTACTTCAGCTGAAGCATAATAGATTCTGCTCCAGTCCTTTATTTTAATTCTGTGTGTGTCTTTCTGTTTCAAGTGTGCCTCTTGTACACAACATATTGTTGGATTCTGTTTTCTAATACATTCTGCTATCTATTTCTGTTTTATGGGTTAATTTGTCCCATTCACATTCACAATCATGATTACTAATTGTGTATTTTCTTCCATTCTATTTTCTTCTATTTATTTTTCTCTATTTTATTCCTGTCCCTCCTCAAAAGTCTGTTTTGCTTCTGACCACTGCCTCCCTTAATCTGCCCTCACTTTTATCACCCTCTCCCCATACATCTTTTCCCCTTCTCTTCCTTTTCCTCTGTTGGGTAAGATAGATTTCTATACACAACTGTGTATGTATATTTCTATCTATCTATCTATCTATCTATCTATCTATCTATCTATCTATCT
>NW_020954589.1:18211281-18255508 GCF_900497805.2 Vombatus ursinus
TCTATCTATCTATCTATCTATCTATCTATCTATCTATCTATCTATCTATCTATCGAACTGTCTGTCTGTCTATGCCTATGTATCTTCCCTTTTTGAACTAATTTTGATTAGAGTGAGGTTCAAGTATTGCCTGCCACTTCTGTCCCAATTTTCCTCTCCGCTATAAAAACTCTTTCTTACATGCCTCTTTCATGTGAGAAAAATTTCCCATTCTACCTCTCTCTTCCCTTTTCTCTTCAGTGCATCCTTCTTTCTCACCCCTACATTGTTTTTGGAGATTATCCCAACATAATCAACTCACATCCATGCCTTCTGTCTAGTAGATTCCTTTTAACTGCCCTAATATTGATAAAGTTGTTAGGACTTCTATGTATCATCTTTCCATATAGGAATGTAAACAGTTTAGCTTTACTGAGTGCCTTATGATTGCTCTTTCATGTTTACTTTTTTATGAATCTTATATTTGAATGCTAAGTTTTCTATTCAGCTCTGGTCTTTTCATCAGGAATGCTTGAAAGTCCTCTATTTCATTGAATATCCATTTTCCCCCTTAAGGATTATATTCAATTTTGCTGAGGAGGCCATTCTTGGTTGTAATCCTACATCCTTTACCTTCTGGAATATCATATTCCAAGCCCTCTATTCCTCTAGATGGAAGCTGCTAAATCTTGGGTCATCCTAACTGAGGCTTTATGATATTTAAATTATTTCTTTCTGGATGCTTGCAAGTTTATCTCCTTGACCTGGAAGTTCCAGAATTTGGCTATAAAATTTCTGGGAGTTTTAATTTTGAGATGTCTTTCAGGAAGTGATCAGGGGGATTCTTTCAATTTCTATTTTACCCTCTGGATCTAAGATACCAGGGCAGCTGTCCTTTATAATTTCTTGAAATTATATTAGGCTCTTTTTTGATCAAGGCTTTAGGTAATCCAATAATTCTTAGATTTTCTCTCTAATCCTTTTTCACGTCAGTTGTTTTTCCTTTGAGATATTTTACATTTCTTTTATTCCCCTCTTTTGACTTTGTTTTATTGTTTCTTGATGTCTCATGGAGTCATTAGCTTCCACTTGTCCCATTCTAAATTTTAAGGATTTTCTTCAGTGATCTGTGTATCTCTTTTTCCATTTGGATGAATTCTTTTCCTCATTGAATTTTTTCTTCCCCTTTTACTATTGGGCCAATTCTGCTATTGGGCCAATTCTGCTTTTTTTTTTTTAAGGTGTTATTTTCTTTGGTATTTTTTGTGTCTTTTTACCAAGCTGTTAATTTTATTTTCCTAATTTTCTTATATCACTCTCATTTCTTTTCCTAATTTTCCCTCTCCCATTCTTGTCTCTTTCTTTAACATTTCCAGGAATTCTTCCTGGCCTTGGGTTCAATTAGCATTTTTCTTTGAGGCTTTACTTGTAGCTGTTTTCACATTGTCTTCTTAGTTTGTATTTTGGTCTTCCCTGCTGCCATAGTAGATTTTTATGGTGAAGTTCTTTTAATTTTTTTTTTTTTTGCTTATTTCCCCAGCCTATTTCTTCACTTTGAACTTTATGTAAAAGTTGTGTTCTGGTCACCTGGGGCTGGGAAGACACCATGCCAAGCTTCATTCTTTTTGGTGTGGCTGTTTTCAGAGCTAATCTTGGGGTTCTGCATATTTTCAGTGCTTCCAAGCTGGTGTTATCCTGGGAGAAGTATAGTCACTGCTCTTCTAGTTTGTACTCTGGTCTTCACCCAGGAAAACCTGGTCCCCTGCAGTTGCAAACACTCACACTCCCTTTGGCCCTAGAACTGTGACCAGGGCCCCAGATCCCTTGATGACCAATCACATTCTCTCCTCTCTGCCCTGGAATTGAGTCCCAGAACTGCTTATGGTCAATAATGTTGTCAGTCAAGGTCAGCTGCACCCAGGGCCAGTAAAGGATCGCCTCTAATCTCTTTTTGGCCGGTTATCCCAACCACTTAACATCTCTGGGCTGAAAGTTTCCAAAGCTGCTGCTGCTACTGTTGTGGCCACCTCCAAGGCCTCCCTCTGGTACTCCTGATGAACTCCAGACCTGCACCCACTCTGTTTTTACAGTCCTCTCCTGCAGACGTCCTAAGCTGCCTTAGGCTGAAAAAATGTTTTCCTCTTATCTTTTGTTGTCTCTGTTGCTCCAAAATGTGATTTGAAGCATTAATTTAAAGTTTTTGGAGGGGAATATTAGGAGAATTCAGCTAGGTTCTGGCCTTTACTCTGCCATCTTGGCTCCACCAAGACAGCCTTCTTGAAGAATGTAGGAAATTAGTCAGTACTTGAAACTAGGAGAGTAGAGAATTCTAGGCATGGGGGACAGCCAATGAAAATGCATGGAGATGATGTTTTGTTGTTTGAAGGACAGAAAGGAGGCCAGTGTCACTAGATTAAAGAACAAATGGAGGGAAGTAAGGTATAGGAAGACTGGAAAGGTTGGAAAAGCTAAATAAGGGAGTTTATATTTTATTTAAATGCCAAACACAGGAGTTTCAATTTGATCTTAAAGGCAATAGGGAGCCACTGGAGTTTATTGAATATGGGAATAATATGGTCAAAACTGTGCTTTAAGGATGTTATTTTCATAGCTTTGTGGATGATGAATGGGAGTGAGGAGGGACTGGTGGCAGTGACACCAATTAGGAAACCACTGAAATAGTCCAGGCAAGAGGTTATGAAGGTTTAAATTTAAGGTCATAGTGTTCTAAGTGGAAAGAAATAGAATACAGGGAAATAACTTCTTAACAACTGGGACAGTAACTTATTTCTCTTTGCATGCCTTACAGGCCTAGCACATAGTTGGTGTTTGATAAAGATTTGCTGAATTGAATTACATTTTTGATTCTTAGAGTTGTTTGTGTGCTAAATGGGGAAGTTGAGATACAGAGAGACAAATGAACGGGTCTGGAGGAAAGAGACAGAGGGAGCAAAGATAGGGGAAGAGCTGTATCTCCTATTCAGTGATACCTGCTTATCTAGAGTGAAAAAAAAAAAAAAAAACAACCCTTCATCTCTGTGCCAACTCTGATCCTGGCTCCCTCCTCCCTGTCTCCTCTCCCCACAGAGAGGATCTGAGAACAGACTTCAAAGAGAGCTCCTGGCTCAGATCAGCTCTGCAGGGGCTGTAGACAAGAACCAGAGAGGATGCAGGGGCCAGAGAGGGACGCTGTAGAGAAGAGGCTCTGTGACCGTTGGTCTCCTCTTGCTTGGCAGTAGGAAGGCAAGTGTGTTGTAATGGAAAGAACTCCAGACATGGTGTCAGACCACCTGGGTTCGAGTCCTAACTCTGCCACTTTCAGGGGTCTGGGGAGAACTAGGGCTCGATTTAATTTTTTCAATCATCTTAGGGCTAGACTATCGAGATGAACTCTGCCAAGTTTTGTCTCCTTGCAGTTCTTAGTTGGGCAGTTTTGTTTTAGATAGCAGATCAATTCAGAGGAAGGGTTATTATGAAGGGGAGGCACAGGGAGCTGCACTCTGTGGGGGTCACCTGTAAGAAAATGAGATGTCAGATAGTGGAAATGAATTAATAAAAAGAAGTGAACCCTATTGACCCAGTCATGTTCTCTGTAAATCTCAGGTATGGGCATTTTCTCCTGTCTCATCCACTCCTTAGAGGGAGAGGGCTCTCCATGGTAGCTTTCTTTCGTTAGCTGGGGTTGGCTTTTCCAAATGAAGAACATTTCCAACTTGGTACCCTGCCTGTCCCTAAGATTCTTAGCATTAACCACCTCTTCCAAAAGAACTTCATAGGGATATGGTAGAGATAAAATAGGGAAAAGGGATACAGATGAGGGGAGCCAGGTCCTCCTGTAATCATAGAATTTTAAAGCTGAAAAAGACCTTAGAGACCACTTAGTTTGAGCATCTCATTTTATAGATGGGAAAATTGCAGACCAGAGGGGCAGCAGGTTTTATTTGCAAAAGCATTCAATCTGAAGTCAGAAGGCATGGGTTCGAATCCTGACTCTGCTCTTTACTATCTGCATAATTTTGCAAATGCTTTATTAATTCCTGAGAAATGAGATTGAGAAATGGATTGTAAAATCATAGCATCAGAGAGCCTCTGCTTCAATCCTCCCATTTTACAAATGGAGTGAAATGTCTGAGGTTACACAAATAATAAGGAGCAGAGATAAGATTTGAGTCCCAGCTTTCTGACTCCAGATCCACTGCTCTTTGTACCCCCTCACTAAGGATTTAGATTATTGGCTTATAGGTCTATTCATCTGGAAGTCATCAACAATCATTTATTAAGTGCCTAAATATGTGCCAGGCACTGCATTAAGGGCAAGGGATAAAAAAAAAAAGAGAGGGAGGTAAAAAACAATCTTTGCTCTCAAAGAACTCATGGTCTAATGGAGGAGACAACATGCCAACCACCATGAACAAATAGGATATAGAAAGAATAAGTTGGAAGGGACCTCACAGATAATATAGACCTTGGGCAAGTCATTTAACTTCTTTGGCCCTCAATTTGTTGTTGTGGATCAGTCATGTCTGACTCATCATGACCCTATTTGGGGATATCTTGGCAAAGATACTGGAGTGGTTTCTCTTCTCCAGCTCATTTTACAGATAAGAAAATGATTTGCCCAGGGTCATAGAGTTAATAAGCATCTGAGGCCAGATTCAAACTCAGGAAGATAAGTCTTCCTGACTCCAGACCCAGCGCTCTATCCACTGTGCCACCTAGCGGTCCCAACCGTCAATCTCCTCCTCTGTAAAATTAAGATTTTGGATTACATGGCCTTTGAGGTCTCATATCTAAACCTGTAGTCCTAAGTGACGTGCCCAAATTCACTTAACACTTGTTAAGTGAAGAGCTGGGTCTAGGACAGGGGTGGGGAACCTGCAGCCTAGAGGCCACATGTGGCCCTCTAGGTCCTCAAGTGTGGCCCTTTGACTGAATCCAAACTTCACGGAACAAATCTTCTTAATAAAAGGAGTCAAAGTCAGCCAAAAGGCCGCACCCAAGGACCTAGAAGGCTACATGCAGCTTCAAGGCTACAGGTTCCCCACCCCTGGTCTAGGACTAAGCTGGTTGTTTAAACTGCTGCTGCTATATGTATATGTGTGTGTGTGTATATATATATATATATATGTATATATATGTATATGTATATATAGTATATGTATATAAGTATATATGTATGTATATATACACACATATACATACACACATATACATATATACACACATATACACATATATGTATATGTGCATGTGTGTATATATGTGTGTGTTTGTGTTTATGTATATGTGTATGCATATATGTATGTACATGTATCTATGTATAAATATAAATACACAGACACAAACATGCGTATGTATGTATGTGTATATATATTTACATTATTGTCTTTTGGATGGGGTTAGTTTCAAGGGGCTTTATCTTCAAGCTTCTTCTGGTGATTTCCTTCTTTTATTTTCTGAATGATTTTTTCCCAAGAACTTGTTCCCGCCTGCTTGATCTGTGCCATGTTCATTCTCACCCTCATCATTTTAATCCCTCTTGTTTCCTGTCTCCTTGGCTTTCATGAGGATAGATTTCATGTGATAAAATTTCTGGGGCCTGTATTGACTGGCATGTCCCTTATTGCTTCCTCCACCTCTACTTCTCCGAGGTTTTCGTGTTCTGGGTGGCAAACTTCAATTCAACAAACATTGTAAGGCACCTTCTAGATGTAAGGCACCAAACTAAGTGCTGAGGATATAAAGACAAAAATGAGTCCCTGCCCTTAGAAAGCTTCCATTCTTTTGGAGAAAAACAACACAGAAAGAGGTAAGCAAATAAAAAGTATGTACAAGGCAAATATAGAGTAATTTTAAGAGGGAGAGAACCCTACAGGGTGAATAAGAAAAATTGTCACATAGTAAGGGGAGTTTGAGCTGAGTTTTGAAGGAAGCTAGGGAAGCTGAAAGATGGAAGCAAAGAAATGTTTTCCAGGCATGGGAAGCATCCTGTACAAAAGCACAGAGGTGGCATTATATGACATTGAAATGTCATATAAGGAGAACAGATAGTATGACATTCTTCCTCACTACATTCTTGTTTTTCCACCTTCCCATTCTTTCTCCTTTTGATTGGCATGGCTACTACTTTAGCTAGCATATTTTCTTTCTTAGCAGATACGGCTGATACCTGGGGACATTGATCTCAGTCTTTCCTCTTTCCACGGCTAAATTCCTTGAGAAGGCCATCTGGAGGTCCCTCCATTTCCTTTCCTCTCTTTTTTAAAACTTTTTTAAATCTGACATTCTACCTTATCATTTAACTGAAACTATTCTCTCAAAAATTATCAGTGACCTTTTAATTACCAAATCCAATGATAATCCTCATTTTTCAATTCTCATCCTTCTTGATCTCTCTGCAGCCTTTGACGCTGTCAATAACTGTCTTCTTCTTGATTTTCTCTTCTTTCTGGGTTTTTGTGACACTGATCTCTTCTGGTTCTCCTCCTAAGTAACTAATCCTTCTCAATTTCTGTTGTTGGATTTTCATCCAGGTCTTCCCTGCTAATTATGAGTATCCCCCAAGGCTCTGTCCTGGGTCCTCTTCTCTTCTTCCTGTATACAATTTCATTCGGTGATCTCATCAGCTCCCACGGATTCATTGATCACCTCTATGCAGATGACTCCCAGATATATTTGTCTAGTTCTAACCTCTCTCTCTACCTCTAGTATCACAGCTACCTATTGCATATCTCAAACTAGATGTGTTACAGACATCTTAAACTCAATGTGTCCCAAACCAAACTCATTATCTTTCCTCTCATCACTCTCCTCTATCCTCCACTCCCCCCCCATCAAATATACAACATCTTTATTACTGTGGAGTTACCAAAATCTTCCTATTCACCCATGCTGGCAACTTAGGTGTCGCACTCGATTCCTTACTTTCTCTCTCCCCCTAAATCTAACCAGTTGCCAAGTCCAACCTGATTCTACCTTCATAACTTCCCTCATCTATGACTCCTTCCTCCGCTTTTTCCTCTGTCATGGCCATCATTCTGGTGCAGACCCTCATCACTTCACACATGGGCTATTGCAATAGCCATCTAGTTGGTCTCCATGGCTTAAGTTTCTCTCTACTGCAGTCCGTCCTCCTCTCAGCCACCAGAGTCAAGTTTCTGAACAAAGACCTGACCATGTATTCAATAAACTCCAGTAGTTCTTTGTCACCTCCAGGACCAAATGTAAAATTCTCTGTCACTCAAAGCCCTTATTGCCTGTCCCCTTCTGTCTTTCCAGTCTTCTTACACTTTATTATCCTTTAAGTACTCTATAATATAACAGTGCTGGACTCCTTGCTGCTCCTTAACAAGATACTCCATCTCCAGAATCCAGGCATTTTCACTGGGTGGCCCTGACACCTGAAATTCTTTCCCTCTTCCTCTTTACCTCTTAGCTTTCCTGGCTTTCTTTAGATTTCAGCTAACCTTTTACCTTCTGCAAGAGGCCAAACCCTCTTTAACCTTAGTGCTGTTCCTCTGGAATTATCTCTGATTTATTCTGTATATATCCTACTTGTACATACTTATCTGTATATTGTCTCCCCTCTTAGACTGTGAGCCCCTTGAGGGCAATGACTTTTTTTTTTTACCCTCTTTGTATACCTAGCAGTTAGCACAGTGCCTGGCTATATGTAGTTATATGTGATAAATGTTTGTTATTTGTTTGTTGGGGCAGAGAGGTCACAGTAACTTACTGGCCACATGTGGCAAATGAAGCCATTTTGGCTAGTGAGCTGATATCTTCTTCCTTGGGGTAGCATTTCTTTTCAGGGATAATAACTTTATCTTCATTCTTATTTTCTTAAAATTTTGACACAGGATCATAGAAATTCATAAATCTAGAGCTGGAAAGAATCCCAGGGGCCATTAAATCCAACTTCCTCATCTTATGATAGAGAAGCTAAGACCTAGGGAATTTAAATCACTTCCCCAAGTTCACACAAGTAGTAAACATCAGAGGCAGAACTAGAATCCAGGTCCTCTGACTCTAGGAGCCAGTGAGTGCTTTCCACTGTACCATGATACTTCTTTCCTTCCCTTAACTGTCTTCTATCACCTTTCAAGGAGTCATTTTATTCAGCTCAGTTTGATTGTTTTTAATCCAAACAACATAAATTCAATTTTTCCTCTGATTCTGATTCTGAATTCTTCTGATTTTTTTTTTTGCCTCTTTAAGTCCCTTTTCTCTTAAATGATTTTATCTTTATCTATTCATTCTCATTGACTTTTAACAAATTTGAAAAGTAGCCACATAAAACTTTAAAAGTATGAAAGCATTTATTTTATTATTATTATTATTGTTTTCTTGTTAACTTGAATGATTTATCTTTCTGTGTTCTCTTATTTGAAATGTTTGCATGTCAAATACTTGACTTGTCTCTGATTGCGTTTGAAAGACAGACTAAGTTGCCTTTTTTTTTTGGTTTAGATGACATATTTTTACATTGTTTATTAGGCCCAAATATATATGACATCATATTTTGAGGTGTATAGTAATTTCCTTTGTTCAAAATATACCTTTTTCAATAATATCTCCTTTGATTTCTCATAAATTAGTTTTTTTTTTAAAAAAAATAGATTTGAACAGATTTTTCTTAGTAAGTGAAGGACTTTCTTTTGGTTACCTACAATATTTCTTGTCTGATGTTTACATTCTGAATTTTGATCACTACATTTCATTATGACTTAAACATATGGTTTCTTTCTTTCAGCGGCTTATAGATTCTATTGTACTGTAATTTGACTTCAATTTCCAAAACTTCTGGAAAATTAACATGTTATTTTCTGAAGATTTATATTTAGATATTTTTTTTCCTGGGAAACCCTGCAATTCTATCTTTAGGATTAATTGCCTTGGCTTGTATACAGCATGTGTCCTTCTATTATTGTTATCCTTTCATTCTGTTCTGTCAAGTTTTCTTTCACCTCTATATTTTTTTTTGTGTGTGAGGCAATTGGGGTTAAGTGACTTGCCCAAAGTCACACAGCTAATACATGTCAAGTGTTGGATCTGAGGCTGGATTTGAACTCAGGTCCTCCTGACTTCAGGGCTGGTGCTCTATCCACTGTGCCACTTAACTCCCCTCACCTCTATATTTTAAAAATTCAAATTTACCATGATATTTTTCAGAGTCTATGAAGTTTTAGAAATGCTCTCTATACTAAGTTCTAGGTTGTCTACTCAATTAATTGTCTTTCTAAAATTACTTCTTTGGGTGCTCTGATTTTTATCCTTGTATCTTCTTTTAATTATTTTATTTATCTTATAGATAAGTACAGGATACACATACACACCATGATGTGTGTGTGTGTGTGTGTGTGTATACTAACAACTAAAGGGATCAGAAAGCCTTCTTGAAGGAGGTGGCAATTAAGCTAAGCTGTGAAGGAAACTAGGAGTTGAAAGAGAGAGGTTAGAAGGGAAAGAATTCCAGACAAGAGAGATAGTATGTGCAAAGACAGATGTGGTGTTGGAGCATATAACCCTTGCTGAGCAAGACTTCCAATGTCTTGAATCTAGTTGTATTTAACTTTCTACTCCCACGTTGCTTTGTAAGAAGAGAGTAGCAGCTGATTAGAGATGCATCTGATAAAGCCCTGCCATTAAATTTCTTTCATTCCATTTTACCTATAGGTTCTTGAATCTCAAGAGTCATTTGGCTCATGATTTTATTTTCAAAAAAGACTATGTCCTAAATATCATATATAGATTTAGGAGGTGAGGGGTTTTATATCTTCCTATTTTAAAAGATGCCTGGGAGTTAAGCGTCATAGCACTTACCTGCAATCCCTGCTGCTGAGGATGCCAAAATTCATGGATTACTTGAGTTCAGGAGATCTGAAGTGTAGCAGTGCTAAAAACCATTTGGGTGTCTGCACTTAGTCAGGCACTAATATGGAGAATCTTTATAAGTGGATTACCACTAGTCTGCCTTAGAAGGGTCAAAGTGGCCTAGGTCAGAACAGTGGAACAAGTTAAAGCTTCTGTGATGATTGGTTTTGGGAATGGCCTTATGAGTGACCACTATACTTGCATCCTGGGCTAGATAAGTAAACTCAGTTTCAAAAAAAGATCCCTGAGAAATCTCCAATTTCATTAGCTTCTCTGGGTCATCTGTTCCAGGGCCTTATGCCCCTCTCCATCAGGTAGTTCTTCCTCATCGAAACCTAGACTAAGAGTAAAGTTACCTAGGAGTAACACCATGGTAGAAGTAGAGAGGAGGGGGTAGAGAGTGATACAGCTACTTTTAATTATTGCTTTTTAATAAATACACTTATACGAATGCTAGGAAATTCAGCACTCTGTGGTCCCTGGCTATTTATTCTGTGGTAAGTCTAAGCTTGTTTTATAGGCAAGGCTCAAAGTTTTCAGTGGACAGAAACATGTAGACAGGACAATTTCCAAAGCTTATTAGGGCAGATAACCCATTGTGGTGTGATTCTTCATACTTAACTTGAATCCATCTCACCTTTTTGTTCTGTCCCCTCCCACTAACCCCCAACTATCACCTTGGCTACTTGACTATAAGCTCTTTGAAGTCAAGAACCGAGTCTTTTTGAAACTTTGGACCCTCCTCAGTCAATAAGTATATTACGTCTAATATTATTTCCTTGTTAAATTTTATGGATCATTGGTCCTTGTTTTCCATGTAGTAAGGAATAAAAAGATTGAAGCCCTTTATCACATCCTTCATTTGTTTACTACTTAGAAAATAGCATCATCAAAGACAGAGCCAAAGGAGGGGGCTTGACGGCAGTGCTGCATCCCAAGTTCATTTAGACTGTAGCCAGAATGACTAGAAGGCAATGGCCCCATGACAAGTGCCATTAGTTCACTCCAATAAGCAAGTTCTTGTTGAAGACTTACTACCTATTCAAATCGTCATTGGCGGATGTGTATGTTCCCGGGCTAGCTACAGAGCTGTCCATAGGAATTTGCTAGCCTTCTACGTCTGTCTTAATAACAAGGGCTTATATTTATATAATGCTTTAAGGCTTAAATTTTATAGGTGATGAAATTGGAACTCTGAGAGATCAACTTGTTCCAGGTCATAATCCAATAGAACCTGGATTTGAACCCAGGATTCCTGACTCTATATCTAGTGTCCTTTTCATTACATCATTCTGTCTCCTAAGAACAAGAAGTGCCAGTGGGGTTCTGTTTTCTCCTTTGGCTATAAGTATACCCTCCATTTATCTTCACAGAATCATAGATATAGAAGACTTTAGAGGCTAAGTACAACCTTTAAGGAATCCTGAGCTTCCTTGACAATGGTCATCCAGTTTCTTCAGACTTGGTGGGTGAGCTCACTATTGGCCAGCTAGTCTCTTCCTTTGTTTGTCCTACTTAATTATTAGAAATGTCTAATGTTGCACTTGAATCTACCTTCCTGAAGTTGCTAACTATTTCCCTTTGGAGAAATATTAAGAGTGATTCCTTTCTCTTCTACATAACAGCCTCTTACATATTTGAAGGCTATCATCTTGCTACTTTATCTTCTTGACCTTCCTACACAGCTGGGAATACAGAAGACTGTGGAGAGCAAATAACCCATTTCTATTCAATTCAACAAGCTTTTATTGATTTATTGAACTCAATTTATTGAACACCATTTATTGTGTTCATTATTATGTTAGTCCCTGGGAATAAAAAGACAAAAATAGTAGTCTGCTAGGGGAACTCACAGTCTACTGGTGTTACACTAATACAAATGCCCTTGTTACAAACTTTCTGACCTCTCAGACTCAGGAACCCAACTGCCTAGACCTGTAGCGCTTACCTCTTCCTCCTTGCCTTAACTGGTCTCTCTGGACTTAACTTTATTCATGCCTCATCCTTTCAGTCACCTAGTCTTTTGGGACTTGGATTCTTGCCTTCCAGACACAATATTTTCCTGACTTTTTATATCTGTGTATTCAACTTGGGTCTGGACCTTCTGGACCTGTACTGCCCTGCTGTGCTGCTTAGCTCCTGGCATAATAATAACCTAGGGTATACAGTCAGTGAAAGATGCTCAGATGTTCTTATTTGACATTCCATGTGTGATTATCTCCATTCTCCATCTGAGGCAAAGACTCCTTTTTCCCAACTTGAAATGGCAAATGGATATACATTGTGCCCTGCTACTTCCCAGTGGAAACCTCTTGCTCTAACTGAGCTGGTCTTTTTACTATTCCTACATAATCCATCTTGATTCCTGTATCCTGACCTCTGATCATACTTTTCTAGAATATTCTCTTTCTACTCTCCTTATCCTATGTATTCTTCAAGGACCAGCTCTACTTCCAATTCTCCCATCAAGCCTTCCATTAATGTTCTAACCTTCACTGATCTTCCCTTTAGACCGTGTGTAGTTCAGAGTACACATGTGACATGATCCTTCACTCCCTTTTAGTATTATTTAACTGTTTTAAATAAAACATATTAAGTATCTACTGTATGCTAGGTACTATCCTAGGTGATGGGGATACAGATTTTTAAAAATTTCCTTTTCTCAAGGGGCTTACACTCTAATAGAGATGTTATATACACATATAAACATATACAGAGTAAGTACAACAACACATAATCTCATCTCTACAATTAGATTATAAGCCCCTAGTGTTTCATGCTTTTCTTGTATGTTCACACAGGCCTTATACAGTCTTGGGCACATAGGAAATGCTCAAAAGTAAATGTTAAACAGGGGCAGCTAGGTGGTGCAGTGGATAGAGCACCAGCCCTGAAGTCAGGAGGACCTGAGTTCAAATCTGGCCTCAGACCAAACAATTGACACTTACTAGCTGTGTGACCCTGGGCAAGTCACTTTACCCCAATTGCCTTAAAAACAAACAAACAAACAAACAAACAAACAAACAAAAAGTAAATGTTAAGTTATACCACACCAAACTAAAAATACAACAGCAAAAACAAATCTGGGATTTCCATGTGCAACTAGTGACCCAGTCTTCTACCCTAAGGCTCTGGGTACACAAAAACTGAGTGTAATGCTAGGAGCTGACCCAAAAGTGTGATTTCTCTCATTTTGGCTGATTATTCTCCCACCTAGAGTTTACTCCTGCAAATTACTTAATAGGATTTAAGCATAACTTTTTTTCTCGGTTTCCACACATTGGGTAAAAGTCATCAAGCTCCCATACAAGCATTTCCATACGAGTAACAAATGAAAATTTCACCCCATAGAAGATGCAGAATATGGAAAAGATTTACAGTGCCATAAGTAGATAGAGAAAATACACAAGATCCTCAGAGGACTCACTGGAGAACATAAATAGATGCAAAGAGTATATAAAGGATTCAAATAGCTTATAAAAATCCATTAGAGGGTAATTATCTTTTGGGGTAAAAAATACCCTGTCCCATCAGACCTAGGTGATCTGAATCACTCAACTTTAATATTAAAGTTAATGTTAGGGGGTTGCAAGATCCAGGTCTTTTGCTTCCTTATGTCACAGATCTCCTTCATCACTTGTCTGGTCATGGAGTCTAGGTAATCTTCTTTCCTCAAATGGATACTGCTCAGAAAATCTCCCTTCTCTGGATAGAAAGCTGGATTCTTGAATCACTGGCTAGGAAATAAAAATACCCCTCCTCTTCTATTGGGGTTCAGGAACATTGTCCACAAAATCTAATCTTGAGGCAAATGGGTATAGACAGGTTTGCTCTTTCTGTTTGCTTCTATAGGACATCTATTGGTGCCCTAGCTGCTGCCAACTCTTGGGCTATGAAGACCTTCTCTCAGTATCCATCCTCTTAGGCCATGTGAGCAAACTCATGTAACTTCTATTTGCTTCTCTCCCAAGGCAGTCAGTCATTATCAGTTTCTGAGAGGAGGACGCTGTATGTGAAGGCTCTCCACCTCCAACACGAGTCTGCTCTGTGGCACTTTTATCTGTCCCCTGAATAGAGAACAGATAAAAAAAAAAGTATGAAAGGGGCTGAGAACAGACTGTTGCTCTCTCTTATAGGTTGGTGTAAAGAATCAAGTCATATATGAGTTCATCCTAAGTTCCAGTCAGCAAATCATCTTGGGGGCAGCCCCAGTCCCTGAAAACCAATCAGAAGTTGTCAATTATCTTCTTCAAAAGGCACCAATGGCATTTGTCATATTCTTGAGGGAGAGATACTTAAGTTGATCAGGGAACCCCCTTGATTAACCCTCATTATACATGGGGATACTTCAGCAGTTTCCTACCCCCCCTTCAGAGGTTTGGGGTAGGGAGCCTCGTGCTATGATTGTCAAGTGGAACAGTAGAATAATGGTAAATGCACTGGATTTAGAATAATGAACCTTAGCAAAGACGCTCTCTGGGCCTCAGTCTCCTCAACTGTAAAACAAGAGATTTGTACTAGATGATCTCTGAGGTTCCTTACAGCTCCAAATCTAATTTTATGATCCAACCACCTGTATCCAAATGACTGCAGGTGTTACAAGTTCATCCATCTGGTGACACCATTCTGCAGCTACCACATATAGTCACAGTTCATGAGAAGTTTGGTGAAAAGTAATGGGTTTGGGGATTGAGAGGGGGAAGGGAGGAAGAGATATAGAGATACACCACAATGGTCTTTCCCAGCTGCTTTCCCACTAGATCAGCACACCAATGGAACATATAGAGTTGTCACATAAGGGTAGACTCCCAGAGCATCCATTCAATGGCAGCTGTGCCCTTCCTTGAGCACTGAGGGCTTACTTGAATCAGCTTTCCTCTCAGTTGCTAAACCAATTCTAACTGAAGGCAATAGAATCGTGGCCAATTTTCCATAGTTCTACCCTGAAATGTCTCAGCTAAATACTGCTTCTGAGGTCCAGGATGACAGCGCGATCACTCACAAAGCATTTCTCCTTGCTTCTGCCTGTTCTCTGGCTTCCCTGTGTCCTAGGAGATGCCATGCTAACATCTGATTTGATTTATTCTCTTGTTCTCAACCCTACACTGAGGGTCCTGTGGAGCTATTTACCTAATCCTCTACAACAAATAAACAAACTTGTGTGGAGTTGGGTGGCTCAGGGTCCTGTAGGAAGAAAAGGGATTAGGGAGCAAAAAGTCTCACATCCATTCTTTCTCTGCCTGTGTCTGACCCACCACTAAGGAGAGGAGGAGGGGGGAGTGATTAATTTCCAGTTTACCTTTTCTTTAACATAACAAACTTAGGCTTTTGGGAAGCTTAATTGGATCTATTCTTGGATGCAACAAAAAGTTAGTGGGAGATGAAAGGGGCAGATCAAGAAAAAAAAAACATTTCAAGTGAATAATTTAAGATCACATCCATAATTAATGGCATTTGGCGTGCTTCCCCTGGTGCTCTAATCATAGCTCGAAATGTGCTAATTAGAGTAGTTTGGTGCAAATCAGTTGGTGCAGGTGTGGGAGAGAAGCATGGTGGGAGTACTGGCTCTTCTACCTGGATCTTCTCCCATTGGTGTGAAGCTCTAATAAAGGAGGCCTCTTTATTTGATGCAAAAGGAGCCTCTCTGGGGGCAGAAGAGGAAACTCACACGGAGGTCTTCAATCAGGGGACACTACAAATGGAGCCTGCTCAGCCCTCCATGAGAGAAGCGACAGAGGCTCATGCCTGCCCTGCGGGGGCCATGCCCAGGGACAAGGCACTTGTGCTTGCCTTACAAGATGTGAAAATTGCACTCTTCCCTCCCCGCTTCCCCCACTTCCACCTCCATGTAGTTCTGCCCATAGGAGGCTCTGAGCCTTTATTGTACATGTGAGACTTGACCTATCCCACAACAAATCCCTAAGAGCTGTGGAGAGTGGTATCAGCAACAACATCCGCACATATAAAAAGTTATTCTAAAAAAAGTTGACTTTCACTGTGACCTGCCTTTCGACCCTTGGGCAATTGCCCATCTGGCCTATCTCTAGTGTAGAGCTTCTTAAACTTCTTTGTGTCATAGACTTCTTGCCAGTCTGGTGAAGCCTATGGGTCCCTTCTGAGCTGAGTCAGCTGGTGAGGCAGTGGATACAGTGTTGGACCTGAAGTTAGGAAAACCTGAGTTCAAATTCAGCCTTAGACACTATGCGATCCTGGGTGAGGCACTTAACCTCTGTCTGCCTCAGTTTCCTCAACTCTAAAATAGGTTTAATAATAGCACCTACCTTCCAGGGTTGTTGTGAGATAGAATCAAATGAGATTTTATATATGTATGTATGTATGTGTGTGCGTATGTATGTATATACACACACATATAATACATACACACATATATGTTGTGAGGATAGAAACAAATGAAATATTATTATATATAGAGATAGATATACATATACACACACACTTAGTACAATGCTTGACACATAGTAGGCACTAAATAAATACTTATTCTCTCCCTTCTCATAATAACATTTCTAAACACATAAAATAAAATACATAGGATTACAAAGAAAATCTATTATCTTGAAATAATATTTGTTAAAATTTATTTGTTAAAATCATTTGCTTAAAAAAAAAACAAAAGACACACAAGTTTATGGATCCTAGGTTAATAATTCCTGTGCCTAGTTCAATTTCTTTTCAGAAGAAATGATGCAAGAAGAATTAAGGGCAACAATATATACTAGAATTATACATTTAGAATGCCTTGGTATAGCTTTTTCTTGGGGTTGTAGGGTTAGGGCTAGAAAGAACTTAGATCTCATCTGGTCCAACCTTCTCATTTTATAGATAAGGAAAGAGAGGTATAGAGCGCTGAATCATCTCTTCCAAGGTCATACAGGTATTAAATGGTAGAGCCAGCACTAGAGTCCGGATTTGCCAACTTCAAATCTATCATACTGTGTCATGATATCTTACTTTCCTGGATTTCTGCTCTTCTGTGTCCCATTCCTGAAAAGTCTTGCTCTCCATTAAAAAAAAATGAATAAGGCTCTTGATTTGATAACTCACTAAGACATTATCTCTCCTAAAGGTATTTGCAATTGGACAGGTAAATCTTGAAGATCCAAAAATTGTTAGAAATCACAAGAGTCCATGTCTATATAGTTTGCTTTAGTAAAACAAAGAGCTTTCCCCTGACAACCTTCTGTAGTAGGTAGTGCAGATATTATTATCCCCATTTCATAGATTAAGAAACTGAGGCTCAAAGAAATGAACTTAGGCATGATTAACATTTCAGGTACGATGGCAGCCTAATGAAGTCAGAAACTGAGAGAGGGGAACAGGGAACTCTTCCTAAAGTCCCTCAGATCCAACCATGTACATGACTGCTTATTCATCAGATTGACCCATCCCACCTTCACTGCGACGAAGAATATCATTCATGAGACTGTCTTTTGTTCCCTTTGGAGAGTCTATGTTGTGGGAAATCATTTGTAGTTGAAGAATTGTGCTAGTTAGGTTTGGGATTTCAAGGAACATAGACAAATTTACACTGTTAATCTACCTATATTTTATTTATTCAGTGACATGCAAACTATTGTACCTACTTATATGGAAAGGTAAAAGAAGAAATGGGCTTATTTTTCATCTACCTCACTGTCATCTTTTGAGTCCCTATCTTTGCCTGACTCCAGGAAATAGACCTCTATAAGACACTGTTCCCAGAAGTTCAGCTCTATTCACATAATGGTTAAACCACCAGAATTTCTAGGGGTTCTGTGGTTTTATAATGAGATAGACAATAAGAGTTGGAACCTGTAAGGGATGTACCGATTTTGAGCAGGTCAGATGAAGCTAAGAGCAAAATTTGTCAAGTTGCTTTGGAGTCAGAGGGTAAACTCATGAATACTCAGTCCCTTGAGCAACTTTTCTTTTTGGGTTAACGTATAGATCTAACCAAGCTGTATCAGGAACAGAGAAGAGAGAAAGTCAAATCTTTATTTAAAAGTATATTCAGTCCATGACTCAACTGAACTGGGATGCTTAAGATATCTATATGGAGTCTCCACCAGTCCTTTCTGCTTTAGGACTAAAGGTCTTTACTATTTCCATCATTCTCTAGCTGTACACTTGTCAGTCAGAACATCCTAGGTACAGTATAGGAAGATGACAGTAAGGGCCATGAGACACTTGGATGTGTTACTGTTTGTAGGTGAAATACCAGGTTATGGATTCTTATTACTGTCTATGGATGGCATAGAGACTAATGTGACTCTTGGATGTTGGACTAGGAGCAAAATGATATCTCAGCCTTGTACCAAGCTTTTAAACTTTTCCAAAGCACTTTCACATCCATCACCTTATTTGATTACTAGAATAACTCACATTTATTTAGCACTTCATCTACAAAGTACTTTCTTTACAACTCTCTGAATTGAGTGGTATAAATGTCATAATCTTCCATTTTACCATTAAGAAAACTGAGGCTCAGAATGGTAAAAGTGACTTTATTAAACTTGCAAAAAGTCAGTGGTGTAGCTGAGACCTAAACTCATGTCACCTGATTCCTAAAGCCTTTCCTAAGATCATAGCATTTTCCCACATGGTCAAGGTATGAGCCAATGAATCTGAAAACCTAGGAGAGCCAAGGTTTAGTGAAGTCAAAGCTTCGGGAAGCAAAAAATTCAGAGAGCCAAGTCAAGAGACCAGAGCCAGAACTCTGGACAGAGGAACAGAACTAGGAAGGAGCTTTACCTTCCTGTATGCCAGTGGTGTCAAACTCAACTGGAAACTGGGACCACTAAAACATACATAAGGATTCTAGCAGGCCTCCTATTGACTTAGGAAATCACATGTTAATATTATTTCTTTTCCATGATATTTTAATTTATTTTGTTAAATATTTCCCAATTATATTTTAATCTAGTTCTTGGATCGTTTCAGGGTATGGTCTGGGGGCCACATGTTCATCACCTCTTCTGTATACCACTGAGACGTCCAGGTACATGGAGGGCTGATGTCTTGTATTTTGGTGAGAAACTTCAAGGGATCTGAAACTACCTGGGTTCAATCAGATGGCTTGATGCTAAATCCCTGGATCTCTGTTCCTTTATAAAAGGATTGAGTTAGACTAGTTAATCACTAAAGTCCCTTTCAGAAAGCTCTGACAGTATTCAGATCATCTGGGTGTATTTGGGGACCTTGAGAGGTATCTTTTCTGCCTGAAGAAGGAAGTATGGCATAATCACATGAATGTTAGATCAGGAGTCAGAAACCCTGGGTGCAGTCCTAGCTGTGCCACTTAGTAGCAATGTGAGCTTTGTTTTTGCCCAGTAGAATGTACTTTTCTTGAGGTCTAGGATAGTTGCGGTTTTCATCTTTGTACCTTCAGTGCCTACCATTGTGCCTAGTACACAGTAGGTACTTAATAAATGCTTACTGAGTTGAATTGTTGACCTTAGTCAAGTCCTTCAACCTCTCTGGGCCTCAGTTTCCTCACCTGTAAAATGAGAGGTTGGGCTATGTGATCTTCACAGGCCTTTCTGGCTCTAAATCTATGATCTGATGTGGGCCTTACAAATTCTCTCACGGGAACATTGTGGGATCCTCGGGGTCACTCCGGGTTCTTTAGGTCTCCTAGACAGGGAGGCACTTCAGAGGCCACTTGGCGCCCCATCTTTATTTCTCATGTTACAGATGGGAAAACTGGTTCATGGAGAGGTTAAGTGACTTACTCAAGGTCACACAGAAAAATATCAGAGGCAGGATTTGGACCCAGGTCCTCTGACATGAGAGCTAGTACTCTTTCTACTATACTATGAGTCCTCCTAAGAAGTGTGCTAAAAATGAGAGGACAGACAACCCTTGTAGAGGGATAAACAGTCATAATTTGATTGGGTTGCTGTGGTGAGCCACCTGCACTGGTAAAAGTGCTACTTAAATGACTTCTGGGTAAATTGTCACTCAGATACTTAATAGGTGTGTGAACCCAGGCAAATCATTTAATTTATTTCAGACTCAGTTTCCTCACTTATAAAGGAGGGATAATAATAGCACTTACCTCATAGAATTGTTGGGCAGCCAGGTGGTACAGAGAATAGAGTGCTGGGCCTAGAATCAGGAAGACTCCTCTTCCTGAGTTCAAGACTGCCTCAGCCACTTGCTAGTTATGTGACCTTGGGCAAGTCACTTAACCTTGTTTGCCTCAGTCTTCTAATCTGTAAAATGAGCTGGAGAAGGAAATGGCAAACTACTCCAGTATCTTTGCCAAGAACACTTCAAATGGAGTCATGAAGAGCTGGACATTGAAAAACAACCACATAGTGTTAGGAGATTCAAGTGAGATAATATATGTAAATCTTTCTCAATAAGGCTTTACAACCTTAAAGTGTTATATAAATGCTTGCTATCATCGTCGTTGTTGTTATTGTATTACTGTGACTGCCCTTTTCTCTTGGATGGCAGTACTTGAACATAGCAACTTATATGTTTCCCTTTCTCTTCAGTAGTTGGGAAATTTTCTCAGATGTGCATCCCTCTGAATAAACTCTACCTCCCCCTTCCCCCCACTGATTCTCTCCAGATACTCCTGAGCATGAAACATTTGAGAGTAGGAAAAGTCAGGGGCTTAAGGCCTGGTGGATCATAATGAAAGAGGATGCTCGATTCATGTATAGATGGTAGAATTGTAGGGGACTCTAATTAGCTTTCTGAGCCCAAATTAGCTATCTTTTATTCCTGCTCCTGGACTATATGGTGGCCTAGTCAATAGGTGCCAATTTTATTAGGTGCCGCCTGCATAACAGCAGCCGAGACTCCCCCTCCAATCTCCTTGGCTAGTAACGCTCATTGGCTGAGACAGCTAATCGATGACTGAACCTTGCCAGCCCCACAGATATCGACTCAGGGCTTGGGAAGACTTTATAAGGAGTCATCGGGGGGATTCTTTCAGCTCAAATTGAATTGTGGGCCATTAAATCTCTTTAGTAAAAGACTGCGCCTCATATCATATGCCAATGCTCCTTCAGAATTTTTCACTCGAGCCGGAGCATACCAGTGACTGGGGCCATCTCAGCATATTCCAAGTTTGTCTTTGCCGGGCAGGGTCTGTTAATTGTTATGGATTTTCCGGCAGGTAAAAGCATTTGGAGCTTGGAAAGTGTGGTTTTTGTTTTCCTTGCAGAAGAAAACCTACTTAGGTAGTTCTATCTAGGGGCATGAGGAGGAAGGGGAGTGCTGGGGCCTTGGTTCCTTGTATCTACAGCATCTTGGGTGACCTCGGGCATGGCCAACTTTTTTTTTCTTTCACTTCTCCTTCACTTCCTTCACCTCCGAGAGAGAGACAGAGAGAGAGACAGATAGGCAGAGAGAGACAGAGACAGACAGACGGAGAAAGAGAGAGTACAGTTTTTTCCCTACCTGAGGAGGGGAGGGATTAGGTGGGGAAGAGGTAGGAGCTATAGCTAGGTTACACTTGTTAGGAGATCTGAAAACCACAGCTAAAATCGCATCTCTAGATATCATTTGTTCTTACCTCTCCATTTCATGATGAGGAAACTGAGGCCCAGAAAGAAGATGAGACTTGCCTGATTTTACCACAGTGTGAGAACCAAGTCTAGCACCAGGTAGCAAGGGACAATGGAAAAAGCACTGAATTTGGAGCCTGAAGATATAAGTTCAATCCTACGTCTGATAGTGCCTACATGACTTTAGGCAAGACATTTCTTTTTGCTTGAAATTCTTTGTATGTAAAACAGATATATTAAAAGAGAGATACTGGAGTTTATTGAGCATGTATGTGTGTATAGGGTTAGTTAGGTGGCACAGTGGATAGAGCATCAGGCCTGGAGTCAGGAAGACTCATCTTCCTTAGTTCATATCTGACCTCAGACACTTACTAGCTGTGTGACCCTGGACAAGTCACTCAGCCCTGTTTGCCTCAATTTCTTCATTTGTCAAATGAGCTGGAGAAGGAAATGACAAATCATTCCAGCATCTTCACCAAGAAAACCTCAAATGGGGTCATGAAGGATTTGACATGACTGAAACAATTGAATAACAACATGTGTGGGTGTATGTGGCATTGTCATACCTGGGCTTTAGGAACATCACTCTGATGGCTGAGTGGAGGATGGACTGGACTGGGGAGGGATGTGGCAGCCAATCCCCTACACCTCAGGGGTGAAGGGAAGAGTGACCATAGAATGGGTCTTATTATGAATATGGGCTTCCTAGGGTTCTGTTCAACCAGTCATCAATGAATTGGTCAAAAAAGAGGGCTTACAAATGGGGCTTGAGCACATCTCAACGAACCCCTCCAGCTAATCAGTTACAGTAGGGAGATAGTCATGAGTCTTCTGGCCAAAGTGAATCACCAATCAAAGGGGAAAACCAAGAATTGGGCGTGGAAATATGGAGATGAAGATATGGGGAAGCAGCAGGTACAGTCATTGAACAATTCAATCTGATAAACATTCTTATGAGTGCCTGCTTCTCCACCCATGTCCTCTCCCCATTTCTCATTGTAGCAGAGTTGACCCTGGGTTCTTCAAGAGCCAAGTGCCACCTCCTACATGAGGCTTATTTGGATTCCCCTATTTCCTAGTGTCATACCTCAAAATTACTTTGTATCTACTTTGAATACATTTTGTATTTTCTTATCTGCATGTAGGTTACTTCCCCCAAAAGAATCAAAGCTTCTTGAGGACAGGGATTGGTTAGTTTTTTATCTTTTTATCCACAGTACCCAGCATAGTGCCCAAAGTGGAGTAAGCGCTTAATTAAAACTTGTTGAATTAAATTGAAATGAATGCCAGTGAGATAGAAGCTCTGGCAGAAGCTTCTACCAAGCTGGAAAAGCATTGAATATAATTCTAGTGACAGATTGCATCTGTTGTTTGAAGAGTAGCCTGGCTAAGTTTAGAGAGGCTTAGAATCATCTGGCTGCCCACTAAGCAATGCCAGACTAGCTAACCTGCCTTCCTTTTTGGACAAAGTTATTACACTGGTAGATCAGATGCATACTCTATGTATAACTATCAATTAATCAGTAAGTTTTTCCTTATTAATTAATAACTATTAATCAATAAATTTATTAAGCATCTACTATGTTCTGGACACTGTGTTAAATGTTGGATACTATAGTTTTACCTAGATTTTGGTAAACCATTTCATAAAGCCTATCATACTCTTCTTGTAGAAAATGTGGAGGTGTAGGTTAAATGATTATACAATAAGGTAGAACTTAAACTGTCAGAATAGCCAAGCTCAATAAATCATCTTAATTGTTCCACGTCAGCTTGACAGGAGGTCTCTAGTGCAGTGCCCCAGGGATCGGCCCTTGGTCCTATGCTGCTTAACGTTGTTATCAATTACTTGGATAGAGGCACAGGTGGCTTGCTGTGTATAGTGGGCAGCTGCTGGTGATCCTGGTGATGTAGATGACTGACCCAACACAGGCAAGGTATCTATTTATAGAGGTACAGTTATCAAACTCAGGGTGTTAGAAATGGGCCTAAAATCAGCACTCCCTCACTGGAGGCTCAGTGTTGGGGTAGCTAGGTGGTATAACGGATAGAGTACCAGGCCTGGAGTCAGGAACACTCATCTTCCTGAATTCGAATCTGGCTTCAGACTCCTACTAGTTGTGTGACCCTGGGCAAGTCCCTTAACCCTGTTTGACTCAGTTTCCTCATCTGTCAAAAGAGAGAAGGAAATGGTAAACCACTCCAGTATCTCTGCCAAGAAAACCCCAAATGCAGTCACAGAGTCAGACACAACTGAAAATGACTGAAGTTGGGATGAAATGAGGCACTTGAAAGTCGTTGAATGATTAATAAAAAGAAGTAGACTTTGCCCTAATACAACAAGAATACACAAGACCACAGTGGCACTTAGCTTTTCTGAACTTGGTCCTCCTCATCTCCATATGGAAAAGTTTCTTGTCAGCAGAGCAGGCAAGATATGGATCCTCGAATGGTCTTCTAAAATCCACTGAATCTGAGGAACCCAGCTCTACTTGGGTGGGATTTTTTCAAGCCTTTCAGTGACTAGGAAGCTGTATCAAGGGAGTTAGGGGCCAATGAAGTCCTACAGAGAGTTTCACTGCCTTTTGGGGAAAGCTATTAGAAGAGTTGGGGTGGGACTCACCCATTTTTTTGGGGGGTGGGGGGGCTTGGGCCTTATTGATTGTTCAAGGAAACACTGATGCATATTATTTCCTTTGGAGCAAGTCCTATCAGTCCTAACAGGGCAAGTTCATGCTGGTACTTGTTCATAGCTTTGGTTTTGGTTTAGCTGAGCACTAAGATCTTGTCTCCCCTTTTCTGGAAAGAGACCCTTGAATGGTGGCAATGTGGTAGGCACAGAGTGAAGAATCTGCCAGGTCTGAGAAAGTAGAAAGCTGTGTCATTGAGTGGTTTATACAGGGTAGGAAGGATATTAGAAACCACATCCCCAGTATAAAATCTTCTATTATGCAAGAAACAAAGAAACCTTTCTGCTCTAGCTGTCTATTTAACAGAGAGCTACTGGTCAGAAGAATCTCTTAATTCCCACATAGTTTGTAATTCTATCTTTTCCATAGCCTAGGGACTCTACCCTACTCTTGAAATTCTCTTTCTGTCACAGGGTCTGCTGAGAGCTACGTAAAATGCAAAGGCCTGGCTATAGCCTAAATTATTTTTCGTCAAAATTTTAGATGACCTAAAGCTGGGAAGGATAATATAAAATCATATTTGACTCAAGAAATTAAATTCATGAGTATAGGATAGGGGAGACATGGTCAGAAAAAAGAAAGTTTGTATGAAAAAGATCTTGGTGGAGGGATGATTAGTGGAATAGTTGGCAGTGTGATGTGGCAGCCAAAAAAAAATGGTAGTATGGTTTCCAGGTCTATGGAAGCTTATGATCCTCTTTACTTTGCCCTGATAAGGTATACTGCATTCAGTTCTGGGTACAAAGTTTAAGAAGGATATCTAAGCTAGAGAGAGTGCAAGGGAGGACCACCAGTATGGATAATAAAGGGACCTTGCTTCTTTGTCGTGTGAAACTTGGTTGAAGGAACTAGGAGTGTTTAGCCTGAAGGAGAGACTCAAGGGTGGATATGATAGAGAGAATGGGTGCAATAGGATGGAGAAATGAGAGGAAATTGCAAAGAGGCAAATATAGATTTGATTTTTATTGTTGTTGTTTATTTCAGTCATGTCCAACTCTTTGTGATCCCATTTGGTGTTTTCTTGGCAAAGATACTGGAGTGGAGGAGGAAAAAATCCAACCACTTAACAATTTGGCTATCTAAAAGTGAAATGAAATGCTTCTGAAGATGGAGGGTTCCCCTTCTTGCAGGTCTTCAAGCTGGATGTCCACATTACTTTGGGTATCTTATAGTATAGATTCCTTTTGTACATGGGCCATCCAGATGGCTGTAAAGCCCCCTTCTACCTGTGGATTTCTGTGATCCTTTAATCATGTTGATCAGTGGAGTGAAGCAGGTGCTTGCTCCCATGCTTTTTAACATGATGTTTTCAGCAATATCATCAGATGCTTTCAATGAGGATGAATATGGCATCAAGGTCAACTACCGTGATCCACGAAACAGACAAAAATGCCAAAGGACTCTCAGTTCTGTGTGGCCTCCTCTTCTGCAGTGATGGTGCTGAAATGATAAAAAAAAAAAAAGCACAGAGAATCACTTAGGTTTTAAATCATCTATGAATACTAATTTAAATATTGGCATGCGAAATGTGAGATCATTGCCTAATGACCAGTGAACATCTCATTCTACAATTCTGTAGAGTAAGAGGGAGGATACAATGGATACTCTGGAGTCAGAAGACCTGAGTTCAAACCCTGCCCCCTGTCCCTTACTAATTATATTACCTTGGGCAAATAACTTTTCAGAGCTCTGGTTTCTTCAATTAAAAAATAAGGTGGTTGGACTAGGTTCCCTTCTAAGTTACCTTCTGATTCAATGATTGTAAACTCCTTAAGGACAGAAATTGTTCTTTTTCCCTTGGTGTCCTCAGGGTCTAGAACCATGCTCTCTCTATATTATAAATATTGAATTGAGTCAATATAATTCTGGTAGGATTCAAATCAGATCATATTGATATTCTCCTTATAAATGGCTTACAAGTTCTCCTTGTACTGTCAAATAACAGATTTGGTGGAGATAGTTTCATTGTGCATCCAACAGCAAGAAACATTATTTCATGGGATGATTTGTCATCTTGCTTTGCAGTGCTCCTAATTAGTAATTAAAAAAAAAAGGCCACCGAAAAGATAAGTGCAGGTTATTGCCAACATCTGCTGGAGAAAATAAAGTGGAGAAGTATTTGAAGAACTTGACAATACACATGCATATATGGGGCAATTAGGTGGTACAAGTGGATAGAGCGCCAGACCTGGAGTTAGGAAGTCTCATCTTTCTAAGTTCAAATCCAGCCTCAGACACTTATTAATTGTGTGATTCTAGGTGAGTCACTTAGACCTGTTTGTCTCAGTTTCCTCATCTATAAAATGAACTGGAGAAGGAAATGGTAAACTACTCCAGTATCTTTGCCAAGAAAACCCCAAATGGGATCATGAAGAGCTGGACGTGACTAAAATGACAGAACAACAAATGCGTGTATATCTTGATATTTGTGTATGTATGCTGTTTTCCTTTCTGACTTCCTTGGGGCTTTCAGTGAAGGTGAATACGGGGTTGGAAAAATATGGATTAAGACATAAAAAAGAGCAAAAATTTTATATTACACAGAAGCCTCACACATATATATATGTAAAATATGAATACATAAATATGTATATATATATGTATATGTATTGTGTATGTGTATATATATACATACATACATACATACACATATAAATGAGGCAGAAGGTACTGGACATGCTGAATACCAAATGTCATACAAATGAAATAGATTTTATGGGTTTTTTTTTTCTTTTTGGCCTAGATCTGTAATTTCATCCAACTCTCCTCCCATTCCCTCTCAAATCCAATCTGTTCCTGCTGATTCTACCTTTGAAACATTTCTCAAATACACTCCCTTCTTTCCTTTGACACTGAAACCACCAAGGTGCAGGATCTCATTAGTTCACACTTGGACCATCGAAATAGCCTGCTGGTTGTTCTCCTTGGCTTAACTCTCTTCCCACTTCAGTCCATCCATCCACTCAGCCATCACAATGATCTTCCTAAAGTTCAAATCTAATAATATCACTACCCCATCCCACTCAATAAAACTCCAGTGACTCCACTGTTACCTTCAGGATCAAATATAATATCCTCTTTTGGCATTTTAAAGCCCTTTAGAACCTAACCCTTCCTACCTTTACAATATACTTTACTCCCCTAAACACATTCTATGATCTAGTGACTCTGGTCTCCTTGCTGTTCCAAGAACAAAACACTCAATCTCCTGACTGAGAATTTTCACTTGCTGTGCCCCGTGTCTGGAATGCTTTTCGCTCTACCTCTGGCTTCCCTGGTTCCCTTCAAATCTCAGCTAATGTCCCACCTTCCACAAGAAGTCTTTCTTTGTCCTCCTTAATTCCAGTCCTTTCTTCTGAGATCACCCCCAATCTGCCCTGTATATATCTTGTTTATACATAGCTGTTTCACGTTATCTCCACACACACCCCCATTAGATTGTGAGCTCCTTGAGGACAGGGACTGTTTTTTTTTTAATTTTTGTCTCCCTAGTGCTTAGCACAATGGCTGGCACATGGTAGAGATTTAAATGCTTGCTGACTCATTGATATAAGGAAAGCTTGGCGAAGAACCTCTTTCTACCAATGCAGACTGATGATTATTCCATAATTAATGATCATATAGAGTTTCCTAGGTGCACAGAGAGATTAAGTGACTTACTTAGGAGAACTCAGCAAGTATGTGTTAAGAGATAGGACTAGAACTCGCATCTTCTTTTTTTTTAAGGAAAGATCTGGACCAGCAACATATTCATTTTTCTCAGGCTCCTCTTAGTAGTTTCTCAGTAGTTTCCTTACTCTTTTAAAGTGTAAATAGTACTTAGCCACTCCCAGATCCCTCCCATAGTCTTGCTGTATATAAAGTCCATCTTGCCTCTATTAAGGTGCTCAGATTCTCAAAATCTAGCCAATAGCTTATTAATGTTCAGACTCCTTACGAGTCTGTCCAATATGAAGGATGTTCTAATAAACCTTGTCTTTGGCTGAAAAAAAATAAATGTAATAGTATTTTATTTTTTTCCAATTACATGTAAAGACAATTTTCAACATTCATTTTTATAGGATTTTGAGTTCCAAATTTTCCTCCCTCCTTCCATCCCATTCCCCCTTCCCCAAAACAATAAGCAATCAGATTTAGGTTTTACATGTGCAATCATGTAAAACATATTTCCACATTAGTCGTGTTGTGAAAGAAGAAACAGAACAAAAGGAAAAAAAACACAAAAATAAGAAAGTGAAAATAGTATGCTTCAATATGCATTCATACTTCATCAGTTTTTTCTCTGAATGTGGACAGTATTTTCCATCATGAGTCTTTTGGAATTATTTTGTATCATTGTATTGCTGAGAAGAGCTAAGTCTATCACAGTAAATTATCACACAATGTTGCAGTGATTGTGTACCACGTTCTCTTGGTTCTGCTCACTTCACTCAGCATCAATGTTCATGTAAGTCCAGGTTTTTCTGAAATTCACCTGCTCATCACTTCTTATAGCATAATAGTATTTCATTACATTCATATAACACAATTTGTTCACCCATTCCCCAATTGATGGGCATCCTCTCGATTTCCAATTTTTTTCGCCACCACAAAGAGAGCTGCTACAAATATTTTTGTACATGTGGGTCCTTTCCCATTTTTATGATCTCTTTGGGAAACAGAACTAGTAGTGTTATTGCTGGATCAAAGTGTTGTTGTTGTTATTTGTCCTTTGTTCTTGAAGAGAACCATGACATCAGAAAAGTGATGCCATGACTTGCAAGTGAATTGGATTTAAGCGAGGGAAGGTTGTGCAGTCACCAACCTCACTTTCTCCTCTGGAGCCATCTGGGTCCAGTGGCAAAATATAGATCATGATGATTGGAGATGGACCCTGGATCAAAAGGTATGCACAGTTTCATTGCCCTTTGGGCACAGTTCCAAATTGCTCTTCAGAAAGGTTGGATCAGTTCACAACTCCAGCAACAATGCATTAGTGTCCCAATTTCCCCACATCATCACCAACTTATTGTTCTCTTTTTCTATCATATTGGCCAATCTGATAGGTGTGATGTTTACTTGCTCTTGAAGTTGACTCCACCCTTGGTTTTCTCACTCTGGAAGTATAATCCAACCCTGCAAGCCTCTTCCTTTGATTGGATGGTTTCTCCCAGAATATCCATTCCCCCCCCCCAGAATATCCATTTCAAAGAAAGAGTCCACGACAGCCATGTCGTCATCCTCTTTAGGATCTTTCCTTGACTCTCTTGACTTTCTCTGCCATGACCCCTCATGGGTTTCTCCAACCCTCTCCCCTTTTTTTCAGCTCCCTTTTCATACGTTGTCTATCCTCCATTAGAATGTAAGCTCCTTGAGAGCAGGGACTATCTTTTTTTTCTTAAATTTGTTTTTGCAGCACTAACCACAATGGCTGGCACAAAATGACTACTTAATAAATACTTGTCAAATTCCTTATTCAGCAGCCAACTCTTTATCCATTACCCCATGCTGCCTCTCAGCATAGAAAGAACTGGTTTCCAATATGGTTTTAGGATTCATAGCAGAATCTGCTACCTTTGGGAAAACAAATCATTAACTGGTTGGAGCAAGGATGAATATTAAAGCCACATTGGAAAAAAAAGGATAAGTATTAGCAGGCACTGAATGGAATAACAATGACCCCAATCATACCTGCTTAAATATATGTTTTATTAGAAAAGGAGGACATAAGGGGAGAAAAGGTAAATGTAAAAACATTGATTTTAACATCAAGTCTTTAAAAAACGTGAACTGACTGAAAATAGTCACAGAATGCAGAGACCAAGAGAGTCCTCTGCCTGCCTCAGCTAGTAAACAATCGGTTTCCTTGCCAGAGAAACACATCATCCAAAGGTGATATTGGTTTAGAACACAAATGCATTTATCAGACATGGTAAAGAAAGCTGACAGACTAAGAATATTATTCCCTCATAAAACAGCCCAAAGCAGCAGAGTAGGGGGGAAAAGCTTGCAGAAAGCTTGGAGTGAGACCCAAATAAGTCATATTATCACAGGAGTATTGTTAAGTGAAAATTTTCAGCCTTTCTGTGATGATCAATTCTCATCATCTAGGACAGTGTTACCACCATTACATTGGACTCGAGCACTTTAGTGACCAACCAATGTGCTATTTGAGGAAGTGGTAATGACATGTAAAATGATTGGGTTTGTGAGAGCTAGGTTTGATTAAATATCTGTCTTGTGTCCACCCCCTTCTCTCCTCTAACACTGCTACCAGCCCTTCAATCACCTCATGCCTGGACTGTTGCATTACCCACCTGGTTGGTTTCCTTGCCTCATGTCTCCTCAGTTCAGTCTATCCTCTACTCGGTTGTCAAAATTATCTTCCTAAAGAAGATCTGACCAGGTCAAATCCCACTCCCACCTCTAATTCAACAAACTCCAGTAACTTCTTATCACCTTCAGAATGAAATCCACAATTGTTGGTTGGTTTGGCATTCAGACCTTTCACAGCCCTATTCCCTCCTACCTTTCCAGATCCAGTGACCCCAGCCTCCTTGCTATTCCTCATATAAAACACTCTCTCCCAGTTCTGGTAATTTTCTCTAGCTTTTCCCTTTGCTTGAAATTCCCTCCCTCCTCATCCCTACCTTTTAGGATTCCTGGCTTTCAGGTCTCACCTAAAATCACATCTTCTTGCATAGTGGTGTCAGATGAGCAGCCAGGGGATCACTTGTAGCCCACAACACTCCCAAATGCAGTCTGAACAGATTCAAATGTAAGTGGGAAATATTTAACAAAATAAATAAAAATACAATAGAACATAGAGAATATCAATATGCAGCCTGTAGGAATCTTTATTATGGTTTAATGAACTTGTTCCTATTTGAGTTTGACATCACTGCTCGACAGTAAATCTTTCTTGATCCATCTTAAGGCTAGTATCTCCATTCTATTGATTATTTTCAATTTGTCCTTTCTAGAGCTTGGTTGTTTGTAGTTGTTTGCATGTTTTCTTCCTCATTAGACGCTGAGCTTCTTGAGAGGAGAGTCTGTCTTTTGCCTCTTTTGTATCCCCAGTGCTTAGTGTATTGCTTAGTAGATGAGAGGCATTTAATAAAGGCTTATTCATTGACTGAAATCCAGGAGAAATCTGTGCTGAATAGAACATAACGTTAAAGTCCTTTATGAATCAATTTTCTTATTATCTTGAAGATGGAATCAAATGGAATAAAATAAAAATATATTAAAAGAACTACTATGTAGGCTCCAGGTTCATGGCTCCTCCAAGACCTAGATATCCCTTTACAATCCATAGGGTGACCTCATTTCCTCCCAATTTAGGAGTTTACAGACATAGTATAGGTAATTAGACTCAGATACTCCTACAGAGATCAAGAAAATATCCCCAAAGTTATATCCATTTCAGTCCCTAGTATGGAAATGAACAAAAAATACCCTCCCATTCACTGTCCCCCTCTAGGCTTCCTGAATGGCCAAGATCCAATCAGACTGGGGGAACTTGGGAATTGGGGACTATCTGTTGCTGCTGCATTTCCATTCGTAGTGACTGACACCCATTTCTGTTCTCACCCTCTGACAGCTTCATTCATTCATTCATTCATTCATTCATCCATCCATTGATCATTCATTCTGAAGGTGAGCAGTATCTTTACAAATTTCACGTTCAGTGTCAAGTTCAAATGGAAGAAAACTTCCTGAAGAATAGTGATATTCTCCAAATGCTTTTGTTTATGGCTGACATTACATTGGATTCATTGAGCCATGGAAAATTATAGGACTTTTTAAGTAAGATCAATGGCCACTTTAAAGAGGCAACTAGGTGCACATTGGGTAGTGCATGGATAGGACTTGGATTCAGGAAGACCTGAGTTTGAATCCTGCCTTAGATACGTTTAGCTGTGTGACTCAGGGTAAGTGATTGGATTCAGGAAGACCTGAGTTTGAATCCTGCCTTAGATACGTTTAGCTGTGTGACTCAGAGTGATTGGATTCAGGAAGACCTGAGTTTGAATCCTGCCTTAGATACATTTAGCTGTGTGACTCAGGGTAAGTGACCGTAAACTTTCCAACCAAAGGGAAGAACTAAGGGGAGAGGTAACCAGCTCTCTGAAAGCCAGAGAGAGTGTCCTATGGTATTGGCTGGTATATGAGTACCATTGAGAGTATATTGTCTACATATACACAAATGTCAACAAGTATTTATTAACAACTACGATGTACCAGGCACTGTTCTAGGTGTGGGGGACAGATATACAAAAATGAGATTGCCCTCAAGGAGTTTATATTGTATGAGAGGAGATAATATAAGAATATATAAAATACATGTAAAACAAATGAAAAGTAATTTTGGGAAGAAGGCAAGAGCAGTTCAAGGATTGGGAAAGTCCTCATGTAGAATGAATTGCTTGAGCTCAGTTTTAAAGGAACGTATGAGACGGAGGTGAGGAGGGGAGAGTGCCTTCTGGACATGAGGGATATCCAGTGAAAAGGCGTGGAGATAAGAGATGGAGTTCTGTGTGCTAGAAATAAGAAGAATGTGTAGAAGGGAGAAATATATAGTGAGGTTGAAGAAGAGGGGTAGGAATTGGACCAGATACTTCTCACATGAGCTGACCACCACCTGACTAACGGCCTGGATGTAGCCTGGAATTCAGCATTGCCCTGAGTCCCTGCTCAAGTGCCATGGGCAGTGATAAATATGCTTATCATTGCCTGCTTGGAAAGTGTGTCACTGGGCTAGTTTTTGGTTAAGAATCAGAAAATGCCAATAGAACTTGGAGAAAAGTCAATAGACATATGTAAAAAGAAATTGTTATGTTTAAAATTATTTCCCCCTGGGGCCTGAGGAAACTGTAGCTATTGGGGAAAGAAAGAAAGGTATGAGCTTATTTGCCAAGCATAAGCTTGTGTACATGTATTAAGTGTATGCATACAAACACATATATAAGCATGCTCCTTGAAAACTATGGGACCATAATCTAGAGCAACAATAATGAATAACATATACCATTGTAACATTTACGAAATGCTTAATATTTATTATCTCCTTTTATTCTTTGGATAGTGCCAGGTCTGAAGTCAGGAGAACCTAAGTTCAAATCCTACCTCTAGACACTTTCTAGCTGTGCGACCCTGGGCAAGTTATTTAACCCTGTTTGCCTGAGTTTTTTCATCTGTAAAATAAGCTGGAGAAGGAAATGGCAAACTGTTATAGTATCTTTGCCAAGAAAACCCAATGAAGAATCAGACATAATTGAACAACAATAGCAACATTTTGGTCTTTATGGCAATCCTTTGAGGTAGTTGCTATTAGAATCCCCATTTTGCAGTTGGGGAAGTTGAGGCTCAAAGAGGTTATATGATTTACCCAGGGTCACACAATGAGAATATTTCTCAGACAGGATTTGAACTCTAATTTTCCTGACTCCAGATCCAGAGCTCTCCCCACTGTCATGCAACCTATCCTCTTTCCCTTCCACAAACATTTATTGGACACCAACTGTGGGTAGGGATTTGTGCTAGGCAATAGGCATGATTAAAAAGTTAGGAATTTATGGTCTAAGGGGAGTTAGGTGATCAAAGATGTACCAGCTACCTGTGATATAAGATAGAATGTGTCATCTCTTTTCTCATCTCTGCCTCTTGTCTTCCCTGAATTCCTTCAAGATTCAGCTCAAATCCTACCTTCTGCAAGCATCCTTTCTCAGTTTCCCCAGTTGCTTGTGTCTCTCTTTCTGAGATACCTCCCATTTACACCATGTCTATCTTGTATGGAACTAGTTGTTATTCATCCTTCATTTTCGAAGGGGACCAGTGACATCATAGGTGGTGTCTTGATTCATGGGTGAATTGGATTCAAGAAAGGACAGAAGCTGCATAAAGTCATCAGCCTCACTCTTTTTTCCCAGTGTCATTGGAGTCCACCGGAAAGACAAAAGTCAGGACAACTGGTGATGACCCAGGATGTGATACTTGATCTTGGCATCTTTGATGTCTGACCAATCTCTAAGCTCTACACAGAACCTGCCTCATCCACCTTCATGGAGGTTGGAATAAATTGTCCACTCATTCTGCTGGGAGAAGTCTCCACATGATTGGGGTAGTCATACCCCTAACTCACCAGTGGATTTGAGACCTGTTGGTTACCCTCAACCTGGTTTAACCCATCTTCTGAGAGGGTTTTATGGCATGTGGCCTCTGCACATTCTATAGTTTCTTGGAGCTACAGGTAAGAGCTGGGTGAGAGGCGAACAGCAAAGGTGGACGAGGAGTCCTGAAAAGGGCTTAGTAAGCCCCTACACCAGAAGTGCTAGTTCTCTTTGTACATCTCATACATCCCCGTGTACCTAGGTACCTCCATGTTGTCTGCCCCATTAGAATATGAGCTCCTAGAGGGCAAGGGTTGTGTTTCAGCTTTTCCTTGAATCCCTAACACTTAGAACTTTGCCAGCACCTGGGAGCAATCACTCCAAGACTGACCCATTTGATGTCTCTATTGGAACTCCATCTTCTTTTGTCCATGGGTTGCATGTTGCAATGAGGAAAAGGGGCAAGTTTCTGGGATAGTGAGAGATGATGAGCCCAAAGAGGGATAACTTAGATCTGGAAGGGACTTTAGTGGTCAGCTTGTTCAACTCTCTTATTTTATAGATGGGGAAACTGATACCTCATATTTGTTGAGGGAACTGCCTAAGGTAACACAAGTAAAAAGTAGCAGTTAGGCTTTGAACTCATGTCCTCTGACCCCAAATCCAGTATTCTTTCCAGAATGCTATACTACACTGCCACGGGAAGACAGCAGGATATGACACCTTAGAAAAGCTCCAAAAGCAGATACCCAGTTTTGGAGGGGACAGCAATAAAGAAGAGGATAGGAGAGAATTGGTAATGCGGCAGGGAGTCACCATATAATATTCATTGTGTCTAGTATTGCATGATGATGTTCTTCTCCAACCTTCTGCCTGCAGAGGAGAGCAAAAGGAAAGGAAGGACTGTCCTTATTGGTCAAGGTTGTCTCACTGTGGGATAAATTCATTCCCCGCAATAGGCATCTGGAAGGACACTAGGACATTAGGTAGCAAGTGCTCTGCCCTGCCCAAAAGGCTGTGGAAAATCCAATGGCTCACTAGGCAATGGTCAATTGGTTATGCCTTCAGTCAGCTCCTCTATAAAGACAGATTAGTGTCATAAGTCCCCTTTGGCAGGCATGAAAACTTCAACATGGGGAAATGGAGGAGTGATTTTGAGCTCTATTAATGAAAAATAAACATCTGACATATGGACAGATGTGTACAACTGAACAAACAGAAAGGGAAAACATTTCCTTTACACACACAGAACCCTGTAGGTGCTTTCTATCCAGAGATATATACAAAGTATACAGTGTTTCAGAGTCCTTAATCTGGTATAGTGAGTGCTCCTTGGCTTGCCATAATGATGAAGCATATTGCAGAAATACCTGCTATACTGATATTCAAAGCCCTTTGCAATCAAGTTCCAATCTACCTTCACATGAGATACTACGTGATGCAGTAAGGTATATTGGAAAGGGTGCTTGGATTTGATCCCTGCCCTTGCCACTTACCAGTCGTGGGACCCTGGACAAATCTCTCAACCTTCCTTGGCTTCAGTTTCCTCATCTGTAAAATGGGGTTAATAACTCATAGAATCGTTCTAAGGATCAAATAAAATAATAGTCATAAAGCACTTTGCTATGTAAATGTCATTTGTCATTGCCATTATTATTATAGAACTCTTAGCAATGTCAGTTATTAAGATAGCACTTATAATGTCATTATTATAACACTTATTTCAGTTATTATTATAATACTTTGCTATACTGTAAATGCTATAGAAATGTCAGGTATGATTATGGTAGTTATTATAGCACTTATAATAATGTCAGTTATTATAGCATTTTGCTATAGAAATGCTACATACATGCTAGTTATTATTTTGTCAGTTATTATTATTATTATAGCACTTTGCCATATAAATGTCAGTTTTTATTATTATTTGCCACTGTCCTCTTTCAGGGTAGTAAAAGGCACTGTGATAATTTTTATGTTCCTTTGAGATCCATAAGACATAGATGTCTTAGATAGGCAGCCTCTGCTCTAACTAGCTCCCGCTCCTGACCTGCCTCTTTTCTAGAATATGCATATCTTGAATTTTCCATGTTGGAAACTTTTGGACCTATGCTATACTGGAGAGTGGGAGAGATGGAAAGGGAACTTGGCTAAGGCCTTTTTGCCCAGCCCCTAGCACCTCCCTGATAGTGATATTACAGATGTGTAACCACTCAAATTTGCCTAAGCACAACCAATCCCTCTCCATGAAAACCATACCACTCACGCATTTTCCTAAGCTATTCTGCTTCTGTCAAGTGATTCTAGACTCAGGAATTCTACTCATAGTTCGAGGAGTTCTAATAGATTGTTATTCCTTGAGTATGCCAAGTCTGGAGAGCAGCCTCTTCCAGGACTCCCATCAACCCTCTGCTGTAACCTAAGGATCATAGTGACCTATATATTTTAGCTATCTGACTATGATTAGTGATATTTCATTCCCAAACCTCATTATGTATTTGACTGCTTCCTTTCTTATCCTAGTTGCCTTGTCTCAAAAGTCTTCAAATTCCATATAATCAAAATAATCTATTCTATTTTTTAAGATCACTTCTGTCCCTTGTTTGGTTAAGAATTTTCCTCCTAGCCATAGCTATGAAAGATCCACAATTTGGTTCAATCTATATGATCTTTAATGTTTTGGTTGAATATCCATTTTGAGCTTATTGTAGCATATGGTATAAAATGCTGGTGAAAACCTAATTACTGCCAGACTGATTTTTTATTTTCCCCAAAAGTTTTTGTCTAATAAATACTCCTTCTCAAGTAACACACACACACACACACACACACACACACACACACACACACACACATACACACACATAGAGAGCGAGAGATAGTCACAGGTTATCAAACTCTGAGTTGTTGAGTTTGATTAAATCTGTTTCATTGTTTTATTTTTCTATTAAAAAAACAGTAACAAGTTTGATGATTTCTGCTTCATGATTTAATTTGAGGTCTAGAAGTACTATTTATAACTACTTTCCCCCTGTTATTTTCCTTTTATTTCTCTAAAGAATTTTATTATTTTGTTTAGTTCTATAAGGTATCTTCTTTCTGAGTTGATAGGTTTTTTTTTTTAATTTGTTAGTTTTAACCATAAGAGAGGCCTGATAGAAGATGAAGAGTAGAGATAATAGAGAGAGAAGTATTAAAGGCAAAAGTGGAAGAGAAATAGAAAAAGGAAAACATACTAGAAGGCAGGAGAGAGGAGGAGATTGGATGGTAGAAAGGACATAAGCAGAGTGGGTAGCCTTAGAAAGGAAGAGAGCTACCCTATCCCTTGAAACTGGAGGGAAGGAAACAGAAATGGGGAAGAGCATAGAGAGGCTTTGAAGACGGGGTGGAGGAGATACAAAGGAATTTGCCAGAGGACCTCAACCTTTTCAGTAGTAAAAGAAGAGAAATGTTGAGTAGTGAGAACATCTTTGGGGGAATGGGAGGATTCTTGGAGTTGGGGGCTAGAGGACTGAGAACAAGGTTTTGAAAAGGTTGACTCCCCAGAATATTGCTGTTAACCACAGATGCATAGAAAGATTACTGAGAAACAGTTAGGACTCGTTTAAGATTAGATAGCCTAAATTTGTTGTGTGCCTAGCCAATGAAGCTTTATAACTTTCTTCAGTAGTGTACAAAGGAGAGAAGTAAGGGGAATTACCCAGAACCATGTATTGGCCTAGGTCTTCATGAAACACAAATCTCACTATAACTTTTCTGTTCATAAAATCTTAGTTGCTCCCTGTTGCTTACAGGATAAAATGTAAACTCCTCAATTTAGGATTTAAATCTCTTCACACTGGCCCCAATCTACATTCCCAGGCTCATTTCACATTATTCCCTTTCATGCATGCTACATTTCAGCCAAACTGGTCTACATGATATTCCCTTAACTCAGCATTCCATCTTGTACTCTGAAACTTTATGCTGTCTGTGCCCCCTGCTGGGAATGTACTCCCCCCTTACCTTCAGACTCCAACTTTTGTTTTAGATCTAGGCTCCATTACGGGGCCAATTTCTACACAAAAACTTTCCTGATTTCCCTGGTTTTCATGATTTTTCCCTCCACTAATTATCTTCAGGATTTTATCTAATCCAACCTCCTAGTTTTACATATGAGGAAACTGAGGCAAGAGAAGTGAAGTGACTCACCCAAGGTCATGCAAGTAATACATAGCAGAGCTGGGATTTGAACCCAGGTCCTCTACTTTTAAATTCAGCATTCTTTCCAGTACAGCACATCTTATCACCGGTGACATGTAGTATCCTTCATTAAAATGCAGGCTCCTTTATGGCAAGACTGTTATTTCTTTTTGTCTCCAGGGCCTTGTGCATAAGAAATGTTGAATTTGAATTTGGTAATAGAGGAAGGTCAAGAGAGTGGAGAATTTCAGGCTGGAGAAGAGTACCATTGAAATAGTTGGTCAGATCACGGATGATGGATTGAGAGAATAGGGAAGGATCGATGGAACTCAGCACTTATCACATTCTATTTTTATTATAGTTGATTGTACATATTTTATCTCCCCTATCCCTGCAGTAGAATCAGTTCCATGATGACGGGGTTAGTGGCCAACTTTTCTGCTTTACACAGAGATTAGCATGGGGTCTTGCACATGGTGGATATTTATTATGTTTGTTGAACAATTTAGATAATGAATTTAAAGAAGGTTAGAGGAAAATGCCCTTCACTCCTCATTAATTAAGGAAGGCTTCTTGGAGAGGTGATGCTTTAGAAAAAGAGTGGAGAAAATGTGAGGAGTTGGGCAAGGACTGTGCATCTTACTAAGGGGTATCTATTATTCTCCATCAGATGGGCTTGAGGTTTTATGCCATTGATTTTCCACATCACCAGAAATCTAGTCATCCTAGGATAGCGGCTTGTGGCTCGAGATCTTGTGAAATTGCAAGTTGGCAATACCAAAGGTGACATCTAGATGGCATTTCAAGTCCATATCACAATATAGAATTATCAACTTAGAGGAAGGAGGAAGCAGGTCTCTAGGGCTGGGTTTGCCTATGGGATTGGTGTAGCAACAGATGCTTTGTACCCTGGGTTGGTGTTTCCTCATCCTACTCCAGCTTGTATTTCCCCTTCAAGGGAGGAGAACTGAGTGATTCTGGGTGGTTGCTACTCAGTAATGATTTCATCTCTTCTGAATGCTGTTTTCATCCTGACATTGCTCAACTTGGGTATAACTTCAGAACAGCAAGGTCAAATATAGATTGCAAGCTCCATGAGGACAGGGACACTATCTTTTATCTTTGAATTTGTCTTAGCACCATAACCAAGGCTTTCCATGGGTTCTTTTCAGGGGAGGGGTTGTAAATAGAGAGAGAAGACATAGAACTGACAATTCATTGGTGTGGAACACAGATTTTCAAAGGTCTCAGGACCCCTTCACACTCTTAAAAATGACTGAGGATCCCAAAGAACTCTTGTTTCTTTGAGCCATATCCATCTATATTTAACACATTGGCAATTAAAACACCTTAGTATTATTATGAAGATAGTTTTGACCTCAGAAACCCCCTGAAGTGGGGGACCACACTGAGAATCTCTAGTGTAGAGAATGTCTAGTGAGAAAATTCCTTCTACCAATGTAGAACTGAAAAAGTCTTGTGACTTGCAGTCTTAAAAGAGTCACCTGAAGCAAATAAGTGACTTGTCCAGGTCTACACAGCTAATATGTATTAGAGGCTTTAGTCAATCAGTCAACAAGCATTTGTTATGCACTTACTATGAGTCAAGCAGTGTCCTAAGCTCTGGGGATATAAAGAAAGACAAAAAGGTCCCTGACTTCAAGCAGCTTCCAATATGATGGAGGAGACAATATGAAAATAATTAAGTCATTATATACATATGAAGAAATAGCTGGGTGGTGGAGTGGATAGAATACCAGACCTGGAATTAGGAAGACCTGAATTCAAATTCAGCTTCAGACACTTACTAGTTATGTGACCCTGGGGAAGTCACCTAACTTCTATTTGCTTTATTTCCCTTCTGTGTAAAATGAGGATAATAATAGCACTTACCTCCCAGGGTGGTTGTTGTGAGGATCAAATGAGATGATTGTAAAGCACTTATGTCTGGCACCTAGTAAATGCTCTATAAATGTTTGCTGTTATTATTATTACATATATATGTATATGCCCATACATTTATACATGCATATATACATACACACATACATAGTCATTGGAAAGTAGTCACAGAGGGGAAAGCACTAATAGTTGTGGTGTGATTTGGTGGGAGGAAGGTCCAGGAGGAAGACTGGGATAGGTTTCTTGAAGAAGATGGGATCCAAGTTGACTCTTAAAGGAAGTCAGTGAAAATAAGAGGTGGAGGTGAAAAGAGAGAGCATTCCAGACACAAGGGAGAGTGAGAGAAATTATTATTAACAACCAATTAATATTGGAGAAATCCAGGTTTTTGTTTTTTTTTTTCCCCATTTCCTCATTCAAAGCTCAGTCCTTGTGAAGGACATTGCTGATAGATGAGATTGTCCAAATCCTCTTCTCTCCCCACCCAACTAGAAGACCTTACAAAGAGAATCTAATCTAGGTGGAATTCTCAACCCATCATTGGTTCATTGTTCATCGACTGGGTGGAGAATAGATCCTTTTGTATAGATTGCCCAGGGGAGTGGTCTGGTTTGAGATAAATGTCTCTTTGTCCTTGAGTGACTGTGATCAGAATCATGTACCCATCCCCTCATTAGAATAGACCCACCTCTTACTATAATATTCAGTCTTTCATTAATTGTTAACCAGTCAGAGTTGATTTCTTACTGTTGGGAACAACCATAGTTTCAGGGGCATCGAGTGGCCTCTGTGATTTGTCTTTGTTCTCCAAGAGTGCCACTGTCCTCTTTTATTAATTATTCACTAGCCATAGTTAATAAAATGATTGTTAATTACCCAGAAATTATGTCTTAGAATTTTCATGTGTCACAAGAGCCAGGTATGGAGTCAGTATATGGAATATCACATGTAAAGAAAAGTAAATAGGGTAGTGCAGTTGGATGGCAGAGGGTGTGAAGGGATAAAGAGAAAAACTCTAACCCAGGACCTGAACCAATTGAGATAGGAAGGGCAACGTCCTGGGAGTCTGCATGTAATAGCCACCAGGTTCTGGATTGGGTAATAAATTTGGATAGAGTGAACTTCACAGGATAGGAGGTTACTGAGGGATGACAGGGAGAGACTGGAAGTGGCAATGGGAACTTTGAGACTAATTATTTATACACGTCACAATGTTGTTCATAGTAAGTCTACGTTTTTCATGGATCAACTTATCTTAGTTTCATGGCTTTCCTCAATAGCACTCAGAAGAGGCAGATGGGTGAGGGTTTTACTTGCAGGCTGATGTAATCCAAAGGGTGGGGCCACCCTGATGATTAGCAGGTGGGAACCAGGGAAAGATCAAAGGCATGAGGGATTCCAGTGGAAAACAGTCTGTTTCTTCTTCCAGGAATCCTCCCCTCACTATCAGAAGAGATGCAGTATTTTTATTTTTCTGCCTCTCCCTATATTTATTCCACAAACATGAATGAAATTTGATTAGGGGGACTATAGAACTTCTCTATGTCATAGCTTCACGCTGCCTTCTGCCCCTTTCCCCTGTGCATTTATTTGTTCACTTAACAAACATCTATTAATTGCTTACCATGCTCCAGTCATTGTACTGGGCATTAGGGATACAAAAACAAAAAGAAAAAAAAAAGCAGCCCCTACCCTAAAAGTGTTAATATTCTATTGAGAGAAAGTAATATACAAACAGAACATTAAATATATATGAATATATACAAAGTAATTCCTAGTGGGGAGGCACTAGCAACTGGAAAGATCAGCATAGGCTTCCAGTAGGAGGAAATACCTTCACTAAGTCTCAAAGGAAGCGGGGACCCCATGTAGCAGGCATGAGAAGGGAGTGCATTGAAATCACAGGGTACTGCCAGCGAGAGATGAAATTTCATGGAAAGAGGACAGCAGCTGGTCATTTTGGCTGGAACATAGTATGTGTGAAGCCAAGTCATGTGCAATAAACCTACAATGGTGGGCTAGAGCTGGATTGTCATGGTGGGAGGGGGAAGGTGTCAGGGTTCAGGACAACATGACAAATATGTTCTTTAAAGGATTGTCCTGTAGAATAAGGGTTTGTCTTGTTCTGTTTGGCTTCAGATGGCATCAACCAGGTTTGATGTTGGGAACATAAGAACAGTTCAAGCTGTCCAAATGTGGGATGCCTCAAGAGGCATTGAAGAAGCCTTCAAGCAGGGGCTGGCTTTATATGGTACTGAAGATTCCTTCTGGGCATGGGTTAGACTATTTGGCAGCTGAGGTGCCTTCTAAATCTCAAAGTCTGATTCTGAGTTTGTATTTTATTCTAGTGGTAATGGGGAGCTCCTTAAGCAGGTAAATGGCACGGTCAGCCCTGTGGTTTAGGAATATTCTTTCAGCTGAGTGAAGGCTGGATTGGAATGGGTAGAGAACTAAGGCAGGGAGATGGATTCAAAGACTATTACAATACAAACAGTTTTTGCTTTATGCTTTTTGCTTTATGCAAATCTGATTTACCTTAAAAATTTCTGAAATAAATCCACATTCCACAAAAACATCTGTTAACTTTACTATACAATACTGTTCTTTCTCTCTGTCTCTGTCTGTCCGTCTGTCTCTCCCCCCCCCGTACTTGGTGTTCAGCACCCCCCCCAAAAAAAACTCTAGGCCTCCCCCCCAAATGAAAGCAGAACTAAAGTGCAAAAAGACCACCACTCCCATCACTACTGACAGATTGGCTTGGCTTGAGACCTTCACTGCCCATTTTGTCCACCTGCCTAAGTATTTGCCCTGGTGTCTGTCCCTGCATGAGTAGGTACCTTGTATCTGTTTCCAGCCACTGTGTGTCTCCCGAATTTGTGCTGACCCCCTACTTCCATTGGTGTACAGCCCCCTTCTTGCCTTTCTTCTCTTTCTCCCTTCCATATCACAGGCAAATTCACATTACATAAAAATTGCTTTATGTAGAGGTCTGCAAAACAGTTCACTTACGAACTATCTGCAGTCTAGGCAAAGGCAATGAAGGGCTAAGGAAGAGTGTTTGCCCTGTAAATACAGAGAAGGGAAGAAGTCTGAACAAGAATAGAGGATGACTGAGTTTGGGATCCTGGGTGACTAGAAGTTTGCTGATGCTCCCAACAAACACTTTGGTACTACTGACTTTGGACAGTGCAAGCAACTCAGGGAAATAGAACAGGATTGACAACGTCCCCTTTCTCTGCCCCTCGACTTCACACAGCTTTCCCACTCATAATGCTTGGTTCAGCCTGGGTTGGGGGGGGGGGATTCCCACAAGGCTCCTGATTGCTGGTTGAGTGAATAGCAGTGGTTTCTTCCTAGTAAACAGGCCATCTCTTCTAGAAACAGATGCTCCCTTTAATCACTGAGGGCAAGTTCTCAGTTAGCATAACACAATTCATTAATTCTCATACAAACATCCAGTAGACAACAGGGCAAACACTAAGAGAGTGGTGACAAGTAAGCAGAACGAGGATTGAATCTTAACAAATCTTAACAAACCCTAAGGGCTCATGTTAGGGTTGGGACCTTGAGTGGAATTTCTGCTTTCAGAGAATTCTCTGTCTGATGGGGGACATCCAGTCTCTTGCCCTCAGGGAGTTCCCAATCAAATGGGGTCCCTACCCTCGGATAATCCTGAGTCTGATGAGAGATATACAGCTTTTGTCCCTAGGAAGCTCTTTGTCTAATGGGCAGGACATAGTTCTTACTCTCAGTCCTAAGGGGAAAGCATGGTTCTGGTGCTCAGAAGCTCCTAGTTTGATGGGGAAGACATAGTTCCTCAGGGAGCTCTTTATGTATATGCTCTGTGTATGTGTATCTGCTGTCACTATCTATGTATCTGTCTGTCTTATCTATTTCTCTGTCTTCTCTCTCTCTCTCTCTCACTTTCTCTATCTATCTATCTATCTATCTATCTATCTATCTATCTATCTATCTATCTATCTATCTA
>NW_020954589.1:18255518-18295428 GCF_900497805.2 Vombatus ursinus
CTATCTATCTATCTATCTATCTATCTATCTATCTATCTATCTATCTAGCATTGACTACCCTGACTCATATTGGCTGCAGGCCAGGTATGCCACATTTCACCCCTCTCCCAGCATTCTCTGATACCATCAAGGGGCTTTAGGGTCTTTGCCATTTTTTCTACAATTAATACTAATTGTATTTAAGGGGTCCTTTGCACACCTTGACTAATTGAAAAATTAACAGATTATTTTATGAGGGAATATTTACTTCAAAGACATAGCAAGAAGAAGCATACAAATATCAACCCCAATGCCATCTCCCCCCCTCACCTTTCACGATCCATGAAGGAGGTAAAATTCCCTTGAATACCTCAATCTCTAGATAGGAGAGAAAGAGTAAATTCACAACTTAACTCAGTTCCTATATAGCAAGTTCCAAGTCCAGAGCTCCCATTGGCACCCTGTGACCTTAGGCCTTCCCTGGTGGGCTGACAGCAACTTCTAGCCTGGCACCCTCCCTCCAAGGTCTCCAAGGTTCATGTCAGGGACTCTACCACCTGTGTCAAGAATTAATAAATAGAAGTGAAAGAGACTAAGGCAAAACCTCAAGCCAGTTTATCAGGGCCATGGGGTGTGCAAGGGTAGGGGGAAGGTTGTCCTTTCCCTCACCAAGTTCAGTTCAAGGTTTCTGTAATATAAGTGAGCAGCTCCCTACCTCCCACCCCACCCCCTTCCCAATAGCAATGGAAGAGGAGAGAGAGTGATCCAATCTGGGGGTTTTAAATGATCAGCCTATTCCAACTATGCAGCCAACGGAAAGAGGCTACTCCTTCCCATGTGGTAGGGGAATGCAGAATGACTTCTCCCAAATTCAGGTCCCTGGCATCTCTTACATGGGAGCCTCCATGTTATGTTATTTGGCCATGGGTAAAGCAAAGCCCCATTACATATACATAACACCCACACATACACTGTGAGTGTATGTGTGTGTGGGGGGGTGTGTGTGTGTGTGTCTGTAATAGGAAAAAATACATAAGGAAGAATTCTCTCTCTTCACTGATTTATAGGGAAGTATATCTGATTCCATTATTAAATCTGTGTTCTGGCTGCTACCAAGACAATTTAGCAATTCTCCATGTTTTCCAGCTTCCTCTAGCTGCTCCATCACTGTAAATTTGGTCATAGCTTAGGAGAAGACACCACCCCTGACCTTTTCCTCATCTCAAAGAATGAGAAAGGCCTGTGTGACAGGTACAGTATTATTCAGACTTGGGTTTACAACAAAGGACCTAGAAGCTTGAGTTAGAATATATTTCCTCCTCTTGGAAGTGTTTCCAATTCCACAGACTGTGAGCATGATTCAAACACCTGCAGATAGGTGCCCTGAAGCCCATGACTGGGTTCTTAGGTCCTACATTTAAGAACACGAGCAATACAAGCTTGAATGTCAGACATAGCTAGAGGGGACCTTCGAGACTATTTAGTCCAACCCTATTATTTTCCAGACGTGCACCAGAGACAAAGGGGGAAATGATTTACCCAAGGTCACATGGTCAGAAACAGCAAGTCAAGTCAACAAACATTTATCAAGTGCTTACTATAAGCTAGACACTGCACTAAGCACTTTCATTCTAATGGAGAAAATAATGCATAAAAAGTAGCTGAAAGGGAGAGGATGATGAAGATATCAATAGCAGTTCATAGCATAGAGATAATCCGGACAATCAAGAGTGAGGCCTGGAAAGGATCAGGAAAGTGGCATAGTGGATAGACCATCAGATGGTAAAGTAAAGTGATGTATATCTCAGTTTGGGTTACTATGCCAACTAATTTTGCTTTTGATTTGCACCACAGCTTATTCAGGAATGCCATGTCATGTGCTTAATAAACAAAAGCTAGGTAGTGCACAGTGGATGGAGCACTGGGCTTGGAATCAGAAAGACTCACCTACATGAGTTCAAATCTGGTCTCAGGCACTTACTAGCTGTGTGACCCTGGGCAAGTCACTATTTGCCTCAGTTTCCTCATCTGCAAAATGAACTGGAGAAGAAAATGGCAAACTGCTGCATTATCTTTGTCAAGAAAACTTCAAACGAGGGCGTGAAGAGTTGGACGTGACTGAAACAACTAAACAACAACAAAATGCACATATTATCATCCTCATTTTTCAGATGAGGAAATGGAGGCTCAAACAATTTAAAGTATCTTGTCTCATGTCACACAGTTCAAGTACCCGTTGGAATTTGAACTTCTGACTGAACGTCTAGGGCACTTGTTACTACAGCAGCCAATCTATGGTTTGCCTAGGCAAGTCATGTGACCTCACAGTACCCCCAGTGTCCAAGACTAAGTCACAGAAGAGTTGCAGCTCCACATTAATAGACTTTCCTAACTAGAAGTTCCTTGCCCATCTGTCCCCTTCCTTTTAATCAAATGGCCACCACCCTAGTCCAGGTTTTAGTCATCTCTTGACTGGACTTTTACAGTAGCCCCCCAATTGATCTTCATTCCTCAATTGTCTCTCCATTCTAAACCATCCTTCATATAACTGCCAAAATGGTTTTCCTAAAACAGAGGTCAGACTGTGTCACTCCTCTCCCTACTCAATAAACTCCAATGGCTTCCTATTAACTCTTTGGGCAAATATAAACTCCTCTTGCTGACATTTGAAGATCTTCACAACATCCATCCAACCTACCTATCCAGCCTTATTATTCATTACTCTCCTTCACCCCCTCTTTGGTCCAGCCAAACTGGTCTTCTCGCTGTTCTTCACATAAGACACTCCATTTCCCTTCTCCATGATTTTACATTGGCTGTTCCACATGCCTTTAATGCCCTTATTCTACTCTCTTACCTAAGAGTAGGCTCTTAATAAATGCTTATTGATTGATTGATATGCTAATAAATTCACAGGCCTAAAAAATATATATTATTATCATCCACTAATTTTCAGGATAGGGAGGGAGCTAGTTCAGACCCTATGACTGACACTACATAACTTTGAATTATTAGCTGTAGGGTTCAATGCTGAGGGGAGATAAGTGAAATTAGACTTACTGACTCTCAGCTCTAATGTTCTTTCTACTGTACAACACTGGTGGTGGAATAATTTAACAAAGTGGATGGAAGAAATTTCCAGAAGCCTCAAATAAAACATCATCAAGTTTAGATAAATCATTACATCTCAGAGATGAAAGGGACCTCACATGTCATCTAGTTCAATCAATATTGGAAGAGAAATTTCCTTTCCGTTATCTCTGACCAGTGGTCCTCTCTGTTCAAAGTCCCCAAATGTGTGGGTACTCATTACACATCCAGAGGCAGCCCTTTCTACTTTGGGGCATCTCCGATTGCTAGAGCACTTTTCTTTATAGCGGGTCAAAATATACCTCTCTACGACTTCCACTCATAGTTCCTAGTTTTGCCCCTTGGAGCAAAGGAGAATAAATTCCTTTAACTACCCTTTGAAAATTTCAAAACAGTGATCATAGTTGCCCTCCAACATCTTTTTCTCTAGACTAAACATATGTGGTTCCTTCAGCTGATAAGCATATGGCCCAGACTCCAGTCCTCTCACCACCCACATCACCCATCTTTGGATTCTTTCCAGCTTGTCACTTGCCCTTCATAAATGTACTGCCCAGAGTTGTTCATAATATGCCATTTACGGTGATTAAATCGTAATGTGACACTTGGAACAACCTAAACAGCAGCCTGGAATTGGGGGAGGGCACTGAGCAGGAATCATCACTGTTTGGGAGGAGAGAAGGGAATGGGGAGTTGGTCAGTGTGAAAAGCCAGGGTCCAGCAGGATAGTAGGCTTTCCCAGCTTCTCCTTCCTGGCTCCGTAGCCTCCTTCAACTCCTGCTTCCTCCCCTGTCTGTGCTCCCTGATGCCAAGGCAGGATGGAAGTTGCGTATCCCTTGCTTTTGGTGGCAGGTAGCCAAAGCTACTGAGGCTAATTAGTACCTGGCTACATGCCTGACCTCCACCCCAGCACTGGGCTCTGCTGCTCCTCTTCATTCCCAATTAATGTGCTGGGATGCCCAGGCTTCCCCCTCCACCTCCTTTCAGATTCTTCCCTTTTCGCTTTTGGGCTGCGGTAGGTTCCCTCCCCCTTCTTTTTTTCTGCCTTTCATTTTTGGTCCAGTTGGCTCAGTAATTAATACATTTTATATTATAAAATGATAGGACTACAAAATATTAATGCCAGAAGGGGAATGTCAGACTGTGTGATTGAAGTGTTCATTTTACAGATGAGAAGACTGAGGACTAGAGAAATAGTATAGTTTGCCCAAAGGCTCACAGCCAATTAGGGGCAGAGCTGGGACCAGAAGTCAGGCTCTCTCCTTTTCAGTGAAGGAGTGAAGTACACTAAATCACAATCATTTCCACCAGTGAATGAGGTGCAGCGGAAAGAGCTTTAGACTGGGAATTTGTTTTTGTTAATCAGTTGTTTCAGTAATGTCCTACCCTTTGTGACCCTAAAATAAGGAAGCAAGTTGAACTAGATTACCTATGAAGTATCTTCGGGCTCTGACAGTCTATGTGTTTATCAATTGGCCCAATACAGTATGCCTCTCAGATATTAGATGTGAGCCAAGGAACATCTAGTGCTGACCTCACTCCTAATGGATCACGTAGGGTTATTTATTGGTCAAAGGATACATTTAGAAAAGTGCTATTTCTGTTGTACAGATAGACTTGGGTCTCAGGACTCCTGAGATATACAGTATCAGAGATGTCACAGGATATTTCATCAACTGGGAGATGCTTTGAACACCGCTCATGATACTTGACTGGGGTGACCTGAGGGGTAAATGCTGGTGCAGGCTTTTCATACAGTAAGCAACATGAATTATCACAAGCTCTGAACCAATCAGTGGGCAGACCCAAGGAATGGCTCAATAGAAATCAAACATTGTAATACAGACAGACATGAAGGCTTGACCGATGATGACTAGGACATAAATTACTATGACACCTGAATTGTGCAAAGTAAGATGCAAGGGATACAAACTATTCAAAGTCCTAAAACAGTGACATAGATTTTCCCATTCCAGGGTGCCTCAATCCCCTGCAGACAGGGGATTGTAGATAACTGTAGATAACTACAGACAGCCTATCATTTACTGAATGACTAAGTCATTCTGGGGCAGCTACAGTGGATAGAGACTTACAGCCTCAAATACTTACTAGCTGTGTGACCTTGGGCAAGTCACTTAACCCTGTTTGCCTCAGTTTTCTCATTTGTAAAATGAGCTGGAGAAGGAAATGGGAAGCCATTCCAGTATTATTGCCAAGAAAAGCCTAATGGAGCCACCAAGTGTTGGACATGACCAAAACGACTCAATAACAAAAATAAGTCATTTTCCATTGCACCTCTCCATTGCCTTTTGGTTGATTGTCAACTTTGATTTTTCAGAGACTGCAGTATTCCATAATTTCTAGCCATACATTAAATTGGCCACTGTACAAAGTAAGGACAAAAGACCCTCCCTGTCTTTGGTGATGAGGTGAGGTCAGGGTAGGCATCCAAGCTGGGACAGACCCATACAAAAGAGAGAAACTCCAGAGTAAAACATTAATTTGAGATATGATTGGATAATTTAATTCAATAAGCATTTATTAAATCCCTACTGTAAATTTGTATACCTGCTCTTGTGGTACATAAAGTCAGGGAGAAGGTATATAAGTATCTAGATAGATAAAAGTAGAGATATACAATATAGTTATATATATAATATGCGTATGTGTGTGTGTGTGTATACACACATATGTAGGTGAATGTGTATGCATGCATACATGATGTTCCAAAAGTCTTAGCACAGTACAGCCATTTGGTCAATGAGACCAAATTCTTTTAAGCCTTTTGAAATTATTGTCTACATTATGGAGAGAGGAGAGAGAGAGGGAGGAACAAGAGAGTAGGGGCAACTAGGTGGTGCAGTGGATAAAGCACTGGCCCTGAAGTCAGGAGGATGGATCCCAGTTCAAATCCAGCCTCAGACACTTACTAGCTGTGTAACCCTGGGCAAGTCACTTAACCCCAATTGCCTCCCCCCAACCCCTAAAAAGAGAGTAGGTCTCCAAATTCGATGGATGTGTGCTCTTCTCAATGTTATCTCCTCCAATGATGCTATACAGCAACCATTCATTTGTGCCCATCCTCTGAAGCTCTCATTCATGTCCTCTCATAAATGCACAATGCCTCAGTGTAGTAGGAACCTTTCTCAAGTTCTGTTCACATTGCATCCATACCAATGGAATACTTTGCATTAATATTTACTTGTTCTTGCTACAATACAAGATTATCTTTTTATTTTTTATTTGGTCACAAATTTCTCAGATGACATCCTTCACACTCTCTAGGCATCTCCCTTTGGTTAATCGTCAACTTAGATTCTTCAAAACTATAGTATTCCGTAACTTCTAGCCATATAAAATCATCAGAGGCATAAGTACTTGGGTTAAAAAGACAGGCCTTGGTTTCAAGGAGGAGCTTTGGAATTATTATAAATTCTGTGAAATTTTCCCAAAGCTGATCAATCCAGCCTGATTTCTTTGTGTCCATCATTGAGCTCAACTCATTGTTTATTTGTCAATACATGTACTGATGGATGACCTCTCTCAGTTGTCCACCCAACTCTATATCATTGTCTGGACAACAGCCACCTTCAACCATTTGATTGTATAGGCCAAATTCTTTTAAGCAATTATGGATCTGATTTGGGAGTCGCTGTAATATAATTATTATACTAATAGCTAGCATTTATATAGTGCTCTGAGATTTTCAAAGTGCTTTACATGTGTTATCTCATCTATTCCTTATAACAACCCCATTAGACAAGTGCTGTTATTATAATCTCCATTTTATTTTATTTATTTTTAACTATATTTCATTTTTTAAATCAGTAAAATCTGCCTTCTCTGACTGCCTTCCAACTTACCCCACAGCTTGAGGCCTAAAGAAATACAAACCCTATTATAAACCTATACAGTCAACCAAAATAAATCTCCACATTGAGAGAAATGACACCCATCTGGGTCATTCACTTCTGTATCAAGAGGTAGGTAGCATATTTCATCATTAATCCTCTGGAATCCTGGCTGGTCATTGCACTGATAAGAGTTCCTCATTCTTTCAAAGCTGATTGTTTGTGGCTTCATTTTAGTATTTCTTCATTTCTCATGGAGTTATTTATTTCTATTTGGCCCATTCCAATTTTCAGGGAGTGTGTTGCTTGGGCTAGGTTTTGTACCTCTTACGCCATGTTGCTAATTCTCTTTCCAATTCTTCCTTCCATAACTCTCACTTCTTTTCCAGTTTTTTCCCTCAAGTGTTCTCATTTCATTTATAAAAATAATTTTCTAACTTTTTTTTTAAGCTGTTGCTTCCTCTCTTTCAGGAATTCTAGTTGAGTTTGTGCCCAAGCTGTGTTTTTCTCTGAGGTATTGCCTGTTGATGTCTTGAAGTGATTTTCCTCTATATCTGTGTCTTGAGCATCCCTGCCACCATAATAACTATGGGAGGGTTTTTTTTTCCTTCTTTTTTCTCCATTTTTCAAGCTTACAGCCTGACTTTGGACTTGATGTTAGGGCTGAGCTCTAATTGGAGGGAAGGTCTAGGTTGGTCCTGGTGCTGTTTTCTTGGGCTATTGAGTATTGTGTTATTCCAGGATTTTAGCAACAGGATGGGGACATGTAAGCTTTCAGGCAATACTCCCAGAGTTGTCTGATTCAGGGATAAGTCTCATTGCTGTCCCACTTGGTAAGAGCTTTTGAGTTTGGGTCAGACCCTATCACCCGACTAGGGGGTTCTGTGGCTTCAAAGTGAGAATAGCAGGCTCCCCTTTGGTCTGAGATTCTGTTATTCCTCTGTAGGCTGGGTTAGGTACTGCAAACTGGGATCCTACTCTGCTCCTGGAGTCTGGGCCACATTGTTGCTAATTGCTCGTGAATTTTCTCCTTTCTTAGTACACTGCTCAGGGCCTCCCTACCTGGGAATATGAACCTATCTCCTTCTCAGTCTGCCCTGGATCTGTGACACAGAACCAGCAACAAAGCTGCTGGTTCACACTTATCCTCATCAAAGTACCCCAGTATGTGGTAGCAACTGGCACGGGTCTGGGATCTCCTTTTGCCCTTGTGCACAGCTTCTTCCTGGGTACTGGAGTGCTCCTGTGCTGATCCCTGTCCTCAGTGTTAACAGTTCTCCGTGTTCATCTCCCTATGCTGAGCTGGGCTCACTATGACCTTTTCTGGATCTCCGTATCAGGATTTGGTCTGGTGTTTTCTAGATCTATTTGGAGAAATTGTGGATGGTGTTTAACTGTGTCACTTCCTAATATTCTGCCATCTTAGCTCTGCCCTCCATCTTTATTTTTCAGGTGAGGCAATTGAACCTGAGAGAGGTTAAGTGACTTGCCTAGGGTGTTTGAAATGGGATTTGAAATTAGATTTTCCTGACTTCACATTAGTCACTCTATCCTTCTATGAGAGAGAAGGTATCTGGGAAACTAGGAGGAAAGCAATACCCAAAATGGTCCAGGTGGGGCACTGGATTTTCTGGAACAAACTAAATCCTCTCTATTTCCTCCAGATCTCTCCTCTTTTCTACCCCAAGTCAATAAAATAAAACAAAACAAAAAAAAATTGATGAGTGCCAAAAATGTGCCCTAACATTGTACTGGTCCCTTGAGCTTTAGAAGGAAATACTAGCTGTGATTCCTGCATTCAAAGTACTCACAGTATTTTTGGAGAAACAAGGAATAAAAACAGTAAAAGACAACTCACAGTTTCCTTTCTGAGCCAAACTGTGCACTCCATGACTGTTAAAAGATGATACTAGTGAACAGGGGCCAGGAGAAAGTCTGTAGACTTTCAAAAAAAGGAGGCACAGATCCCATGGAGGAAATGAGACTGTAGACCCCTAACTCCATCCCTAATATTGAGACTCCTGGTGTTGTGAGTTTGTTTTTACGAGGATAGAGTCTGATCCTCTCAAAGGGATTGGACATTTGGCTCAAGGCATTTTTTTCCTAGCTGTTCCCCTCTGACTGAGGAGGGAATTCTTTCCCTCTTCATCTCTGCCTCCTGGCTTCCTTCAAGTATCAGCTAACTCTCATCTTCTATGAGAAGCTTTTCCCAATTCCCCTTAATTCTAATGCCTTTCTTCTATTGATTATCTCCATCTTGTATATAATTTGTTTGTACATAGTTGTTCATGTCTAGTTTCCCCCATTAGATTGTAAGTTCCTTGAGGGTAGGGACTGTCTTTTGCCATGGTTTGTATCGCTAGAACTTACTGTAGTCCTTGTCATCTGGTAAGTGCTTAATAAAACTAAGTTTATAAGTTTGCTGCCCAGTTGCTAATGTGCAATGGTACAGAGAGTTTGCTCCCTGAGAGTGCCTTTCACTGTTGAAATCACAGGTCCTGGAAACAAATTACTCACTACTTACAGCTTATCCTGACTAGTTCTGGACCTTCACATTCAGACCAAATTTGGAAGAAGCAGGAAAAGCAAGGTGCCTGGAGCTGCTCCATCTGGATCTTCCTTGGAAAGGATGTAGGAGTCTTGTGCAGGTAAAATGAGCATTATCTGGCTTCATTAGCAACTATGCAGGGTGTAATGAGCATAATCTGTTCCCATCTCCCTGCCAATTGATGGGCATTGGAAAGAAGTATCACTGGAGACAAAAATTAAACTAGGGCTTTCTGAACTGTTCCTGCATCAGCTCAGGGAGCAGGTGGGGCTGATAAAATTCCTGCTGGCCTTGTCATCTTGAGTGAGCAATTCCGAATACGAGGTACTTTCATTCAATTTGAGAATGAAAAGAAAAATATCATCCAGATGAAGCAACAGGCCCAGTAAGTGCCTTGCACAGTCACAAAGGAAGTGAACCACAGAGCCAGAATTAAACTCATGACAAAAGATCATAGGTTGTGGAGCTAAAACTGAAAGGGAGTTCAGAGGCCATCTGACCCAATCCCCACAATGTGACAGGTGAAGAAACTGAGGTACAGAGAAATTAAGTGATGTGCCCAAATTTACTTGTACTCACACCTAGGTAATATGATTATAGATTCTTAACTAGAAGAATATCAGAGGTCATCCCGCCCAATCTCTCCATTTTATAACTGAGGAAACTGAGGCCCTCTTCACTTCCTGCTTCCTTGGATTCCTTAAAGTCTCAGCTAAAATTGTGCTTTCTGCAAGAAACCATTACTGCTCCCTCCCTGAATGCTAGTGTCTTCTCTCTGAGATTATCTCCAATTTATCTTGCATATATCCTGTTTGTATATAGTTATTTACCAGTTGTCTCCCTCATTAGACTGAGATCCTTAAGGCAGGGACTGTTTTTGCCTCTTTGTCTCCACAGAGACAGTGCCCAGCACATAGCAGGTGCTTTATAAATATTTGTTGACTTGCTTTTACCAAGTAACCTACTCAGATTCACAAGCTAGAAGAGCCTGAATTCAAACCCATCATAGATTTTGAGATTCTAAGGCAAAAAGCCTTAGAAGCGACTTATTCCAACTTCTTAATTTTTGTTTTGCTTTGTTTATTTAGTGTTTTCTTTTTCCCCAGTTACATGGAAAAATAATTTTTAACACTCATTTTTTTAAAACTTTGAGTTCCAAATTCTCTCCCTCCCTCCCCACCCCCACTCATCGAGAAGATAAGCAATTTGATACGGGTTACACATGTGTATTCATGCAAAACATCTCCATAATAGTCATCCAACCTCTTAATTTTTGAGCTGAGAAACTGATGCCAAGAGGAATTAAATGGTACGCCCAGGGTCACCCAGCTAAGGAGTATCAGAGATGTTTTCTGAGCCCAGGTCTTCTTGACTCCAAGGTCAGTACTTTGACCACTACATCATGGTGCCTCTGACTTCCAATACAGCCTGCTTTTCATCTTATCACATTGCCTCTCTGAGAAGAATTTCAGAGTCCAGAGCATGGAAGGATAGTTTCTGAGGTCACCTAGTCCTTTCTGACAGGTGGGCCTGCACCCAAACCATTCAAAGAGGGGCTCAGGCCTCTGTGTTCCCACTCATTCTCACTATTTGCTCTGGGAAAGGCCTAGTCTGACTCATATACTTACTGATTTAGTTGAAGCCCTTATTCACTGTCCTCAGTGGGCAGAGAACAGCTGCTCCCTGTTGCTGCTGTGAACTGTGGGAAAGAGAGAGCTCTCAAATCACCAAGGTACCCTGGCCATCCTGGCATTAGGTCTCACTCGAACCTGTACGGAGAAGATCATTGTTGAGTAACATCTCACCTACCACTGTTGCACATTTCTGCAGCTGACTGGTCCCCATGACTGCAGTTATGGTAACAAGGCCTTTAAGTACCGAACATCCTCCTCCTGGGGAGAGCTGCCCACCAACCCTTTTGCTGCTGCAGAGCTCATCCATCTGCCGCCTGTTTGCTGCTCAGCCAAGAAGCCTCAGCACCTGTAGTCACGCTTCCCAAAGGCTCCTCCGTCCTTTCTGATTCGTGGCCCCACATGGGCATGGTGGGGACGGCTGGCAGCAGGTACCGCCCCAGAGTTGTGCCAGCTACAGAAACGATGGAAGCTCCCCAGGACACTGGCGCAGAGAGGCCTTGTAATACGATTCACCAGCAGCCTGTACTCAGCCTGGTTCCCTTTGCTCTCTCTACTAATGGGTTGGACCAGATGGTGAATTATCTCAACTGATTTACAGCAATTGGGGCTGAGCAGGGGAGAGTGAGTGATGGGCATGAAGCAATGTTGTCTCAGCTCTGCCTCAGAGCAGCTGAAGTCTATGCCTGGAGGGTGGGAAGGGGGAGGGGGAGCAGAGGGGTGTGGTGGGAGAGAAGCAAACTTGGGGAGAAGAGAACAGGGAAGAAATGAAAAAGGAAGGGAGGGAAAGAAGAAATTGTGAGCCCAGGGAGGAGTAACAGGAGAAAGGGGGGAGGGGAATAAAAAACAGGGAACAAGTCAAGTGGACAAGCAAGGAGATGACAAGAAGTGGGAAAGAAACATAAAAGAGGGAAGAGAGGGAGAGAGAGAGAGAGAGAGAGAGAGAGACACAGAGAGACACAGAGACACACACACAGACAGAGACAGAGAGAGACAGAGAAGGAGACGGGGAGGAAAGAGAGAGAAACAGAGACAGAGACAGAGAGAGACAGACACAGAGAGAAAGACCCAGAGAGAGAGACTCAGAAAGAAAAAGGAAGGAAGGCAGGAAGAAGGAAGGGAGGGAGGGAGGAAAAAAAAGAAAGAAATTAAGAAAGAAAGGGAAGGAAGGAAGGAAAGAAGGAAGGAAGAAATCAGAGAGAATAGAAGGAAAGAAGGAAAAAAGGAGAGAAGAGGAGAGGAGAGAGAACATGTGCATCCCAAATCATCACACAGCTCTAGTCACACTGAAAATCACAGCTCTCAATTGACCAGCCCCGTTCCTTCCCAGGTTGAAGGGTGAAAATGATTGCTAGTTTTGGGCATCATTCATTCTCCTCTGGATCACAAGTCAGGCTGACTGAATGTTTAAATGGGATACCCCGTTGTCAGCCCAAACGACACATGACTGGTGTCTCTAGGGGATTGCGTGTCTGAGTCTGCCTGTGAGGGTACTCATGAGATTTTAACACTCAATGCTTCTAGAATCCTGACTTCTGTCCTTCCCACCACAGAAACGCAGACAGACACACACACACACACGCACACACCCTTACATGGACACACACTTCTCTGAAACATTGTGTAGGGGGTCTTATCGGGTAAAATTTTAGCAGCAAGTGCCCCTCCAAATGACTTTCTCAGCTCCCAACAAGGACTTCTATGTGATGTGGGGTGGGGTGAGTGATGATTCCAGGAACATAGTGAGGCTTCCATGTCCCTCACTCCCCCAATATCTCCCCCACATGCTCCAAGGATGTCAGAACTGTCTTTTGTAAGATATAAAATCTTTTATTACTAAGAAGCTGCAAAGTATAATGAAAAGAGTGCTGGACTCTGAATCAGGAAGCCTCAGGTAAATTTCTGGCTCTGGCATTTACTAGCTGAATGACCTCAGGCAGATTGCATCCACTTTGAATGTAACTTTCTGCACCTGTAAAATGGGACTAATTATATTTGAACTAGATACCTCACAAGGCAGTTGTGAGAAACCTTACAAGGTTAGACTTAGTCAGAAGGAGAGTCAGAGTACAACTCCCTCATTTTACAAAAGAGGAAACTGAGGCTCAGGGAAACAAAATGACTTGCCCAAAATCACAAAAGTAGTAAGTGGCATAGCCGAGATTTCAATCCAGCTTCTCTGACTCAAAATCTCAAGTTCTTTCCACTGTATTATGATGCCTTTTGAAGTAGCTGTCTATATTCAGGTAGCCAAGCTTCATGCCCACACTCAATGATACTAAGATATGGAAAAAGATGCTTGTATCTCAGAGAATGTCTGGCCCTCATATAAGAAGGTAAACTTAGAAAGGGATTCTACCTCCCTTCTATCTGTTCTCTCCACCTGAGCTTTAACTAGAAATAACTTCACTTGGGACAAAAACAGTTGCTAGGGTAGGAGTGGGAGTGAAAGGATGATTTAATACTAATCAGTGGAAGGTGAACTCAGGCTTGCCTCTCTGGGCCTTAGTTTCCACCTTTGTAAAATGAGGTGGTTGAGTAATTGTTCTCAGGTCCTTTCTAGCTCTAGCATTCTGGGTTTCTAGGTTGGAGCCAATATGGTGGTAGAGTGGAAACTCACTGACTGGTCTGGGAGGCAGGAGGCATTGTGAGTCCTAGGCAAGGCTTAGAAAGTACGCCCTCCTATAAAAATGTGCATACCCTTTGACCCAGCAATAGCACTTCTAGGGTTATATCCCAAAGAGACTATACAAATGGGAAAAGGACCCACATGTACAAAAATATTCATAGCAGCTCTTTTTGTGGTGGCCAAGAATTGGAAATTGAGAGGATGCCCATCAATTGGGGAATGGCTGAGCCAGTTGTGGTATATGAATGTAATGCGATACTATTGTGCTATAAGAAATGATGAACAGGTCGACTTCAGAAAAACCTTGAAAGACTTGTATGGTCTGATGCTGAGTGAAGTGAGCAGAACCAGGAGAATGTTGTACACAGTAACAGCCACATTGTGCAATGACTAATAGTGATAAACTTAACCCTTCCCAGCAATACAAGGATCATAGACATCTCCAAGGGCCTCGTGATGGAAAATGCTGTCCACATCCAAAGAAAAAACTATGGAAGTTGAATTGCTATTTTTTTTCTCTTCTATTGAGTTTTGTTTCCTCTTTCTGATGGTTCCTCCTATTGGTTCTAATTCTTACTCACAACATCACTAATGTGAAAATATGTTTAATAGGAACGTGAATGTATAGCCTATACCAGATCGTGCACCGTCTTGGGGAGGGTGGTGGGGAGGAAGGGGGAGAAAAAATTTTAAACTCAAAAGCATATGGAAATGATTATTGATAAATCAAAATAAGTTAATAAAAAATAAAATATATATATAAAAAAGAAAGTGCGCCCTCTTGTATCAAAAAAAAAAAAAGCATGTCCCTATCCATCTGAGGCTTTGAGCTTAGCACTTTAGAGAATAGGATTTTTTGGTGCTAAAGATATGTGCGTTTAGAATAATGTGGAGGTGTTCCCTGTTGAACTTCCTAACCACACTGCATAGTGACCCGACTAGCTACTTGTCCTAGCCTTTGTCCCAGCTTTGCTCATCCCTTTCTGTATTTCTCCTCTCTTCTGAGGCAGCTGGGTGGGGTGAAGGAGAATGAAATCCCATCCAAAGCCCTGTACCCCTTACCATTAGGAGTGAGAGGAAAAAGGAGAAGGGCATCAATGATTGGAGCAGTTGTGGAGAGGTCTCTTGGTAGACAGGTGGGGAACTATGGGAGTTGAATGTTGTATACACCGTTGAACACAATTGTTTTGGTTGCTTTTTAAAAAATTGTTTTTCTTTTTGACAAGGGAAGCTTTTATGTAGCAAGGATGGGGAGGGGAGGTGACGTCCTCAGGAAATACCCGTGATATAAAGAACAAAAGGTGTCAATAGAATGTTAAAGGGCCAGTAAGAGAAGCTAAATGAATTCTAGGTCCAGATTGAAGGAGCAGATGCCTTAAGCTCCCTTCTAATTAAGTGGAGAGGTCTCTAGGGAGACAGTGGGATTTTAGGAGACACTTGTGTGATGCTGTGAGTGAATTCTCTCTAAACTTCCATTGCACCTCCTCCCTAGCCATTGCCTTCCAGGGTTAGAAATTTGGAGCTCCTGGTTGCTGTTATTGAGTCTGGCCTGTTTGTGTGAATCTAGGGCTGCACCTAGGACCAGGCATCGTTCTTGAATCAGATCTTATCATTTCCATTTTCCAGTCTTGTCTCCTAAGAAACACTTTCACCTCCTAATGGGATGATAACACCTTGCACCCTGATGAGACTCAGCCCAGAGACAGACTAGGAGGATAGAGTAATAGCAGCAGACCGATCCCTGAGACAGGACCTCACCCAATAGGGGACAGGACCCTAAACCGAGAGCACTTCTTTTGGGGAATATACATAATCTCTGGGGCAGCTTAATGTAGAAATGGATAGAATGCTGGGCTTGGTATCAGGAAGACTTATCTTCATGAGTTCAAATCTGGTTTCAGACACTTACTAGCTGTGTGACCCTGGGCAAGTCACTTCACCCTGTTTGCCTCAGTTTCCTCAATCTGTAAAATGAGCTGGAGAAGGAAATGGTAAACCATTTCAGTATCTTTACCAAGAAAACCCCAAATGGGATCAAGATGAGTCAAACATGACTGAAAAATGACTGAACCAAACAACTAACATAATGTCTAGGCTAAGGGACAGAAGGTTCAAGTCACTGACATTTCCTCTAGAAATGGTAAATGATACCATCATAAATTTGGGAACTAGAAGGGATGCTAGAGATGACCTAGTCCAGAAAAAAACTTTATCACATCATAGATCTAGAATTGGAAGAAAACTTTGGTACTCAAAGATCACAGATGGCAGGATTTAGATAAAGAAGGGACTTCAGAGGCCATCTAGCCCAACCCCCTCATTTTACAAATAAGGAAACTGAGGCCCAGAAATTAAGTAATTTGTTCAAGAGCACACTCTTGAGTAGTAAATGGGAGAGCTGGGACTCAAACCCTGATTTTCTGACGCCAAAACTATTGCTCTTTCCATTATACCACATCAGCTTGAAGGCAGGTTCCTTAATTTAAGACTCCAAGGATCCATTGTTTCTTGGGAGTTAAATTACTAATTAGTTCAAGACCTTTCAAAGACCCTGGGCAGGAAGGAGACAGAAAGAAGTCTAATGTGGCTAGGGTAAGTGGTAAGTGGTCTTTCCCATCTCCTGAAAAGCCAAGAGCAGACAGTCCTTGAAAATTTGAGTTGGCTTTGTGGTTGGGGGCCATGGGGATGAAGCATCTCATTCCCGAGTGTCTGTGCCAGGATGAATGTTGCCAACCAGTTGAGGGTATTAGTGAGAGAAAGCTCTCAGGAAGCAGCCAGGGCTGGGCATTAGTGTCAGGGAAATGTGAAATGCCATCCAGGCCTGGGGGGAGGATGCCCACCAACATCCTTCCATGCCAGTTGCAGTTTGGACAGACCAGCCATGGCTCCCTGAACTTAGCAAAATTCAGTAGGAGGACGGAAGCTTCATTAAACATAATAATAATATTAATAACTAGCATTTACATAGTGCTTTAAGGTTTGCAAAGCACTTTTACAAATATTATCTCATTTGAGCTTCATAAAAACCATGGGAGGTAAATGTTATTATTATCCCCATTTTAATACTTATAGCTAACATTTATAGAGCACTTACTATGTCCTAGTCACTGTGTTAAGTGCTTTACAATTATTATCACATTTGATCCCCACAACAACCCTGGGAAGGAGGTGTTATTATTATCCCCATTTTACAGATGAGAAAATTGGGGCAAACAAAAGTTAGGTGATTTGCTTAGGGTCACCCAGCTCAAAAGTATCCGATGCTGGATTTGATCTCAGATCTTTCATCCTATCCACTCTACCACCTAGCTTAGATAATATGAAGCATGTGACTTCTAATACAAAGTCAGGTGGAAGAAGGAAAACAGTTGGGGTGAGGGTCCAGTATACATCTCTCTGACCTGTGAGCTGACTCATGTTTTGCATAGGCTGTGCAGAGGCTATTACTAGTAAACTTTTTTCTCTTCGTTTTTTTTTTTTTTTGTTTTGTTTTGTTTTGTTTTGTTTTTAGAAGAGAAACCATATGGTATAGTGGAAAGAGCACTAAACATCAAATCAGAGAATCCTGGTTCAAATACTACTTTTGTCACTTACTACCAGTAAGTAAGGCATGTTCCAACTTCTACGGGCCTCAGTTAATTTTTCTATCCAATATGAGGCTCAGAGAAGATAATCTCTAAGGTCTCTTTTGGACTGAAATCCTACTATTTGTTATCCTATCTACATCTCTTGGGCACACAATGTGGAAAGGAAAGAATGAGGTTCATAGGAAGGCCAGGCTCTTGTCTCTTTTAAATCTAGGTCTGACAACTCCAAAAGACTCATGATGGAAAATGATGTCCACATCCAGAGATAGAACTATGGAGTCTGAATGCAGATGGAAGCATACTATTTGCTCTCCTTTTCTTTTGCTGTTTAGTTTTATTGCTTCATTTTTCTGATTTCTCCCATTAGTTCTAATTCTTCTTTATATCATGACTAATGGGAAAATATGCTTAATATGAATGTATAAGTAGAGCCTATATCAGATTGCGTGCCCTCTTGGGGAGGGAGGGAGAGAAAATTTAAAACTCGAAATCTTATGGAAGTGAATATCAAAAACTAAAAATAAATCAATTAATTATTTAAAAAATAAATCCACAGCTGAAGTCTCAGAGTTGATTACCTGGGGATAGGATTGGGTTACTAATGTACCCATTTTTCACCGGCTAAGGACTTGGTTCTGGCCTTCTTGATTTCCTTAGAATGTAAATAACATTTTTCTCCTTTCCAGAACTTGCTGGAATACAGAGTAGAGACCTTAATGCAACTAGATATTTTATCCTGGGCTGAGGATGGGGGTTATTCATGTAGTTTAAATGAAATCTACAAAATTCATAGATCTGGAGACATGGAATAGAATATAGTCTCATGTGGTGAAAAATTCTATTTAGAGAATCTAAGACCTCGAACACACCTCTGAAATCACGTAACCCAAACCACTGTTGAATCATGAATCACCTCTACAACATTTTATTTTATTTTATTTTTATTTATTTCTCAACAGCATCTCTGATTACAGTAGTTCTAGTCATGGGGAATTCACTGCTTCTCAAGGTGATGTGTTCCATCATAGAGCACCCCTGACTATGGTTAAGTTCTTAGGATCATAAGATCATAGATGTATAGTTAAAAGTCACTTTATTTTCTTTATTTTTATTTTTTAGGCAATTGGGGTTAAGTGACTTGTCCAGGGTCACACAGCTAGTGTCAAGTGTTCGCTCTGAGGTCAGATTTGAACTCAGGGCCTCCTGACTTCAGGGCCTGTGCTCTATCCACTGTGCCACCTAGCTGCCCCTGAAAGTTACTTTAGAGGACATCCATTCATTGGCCAGCTAAGTGGCGCCATAATGTATAGAGTGCAGGCTTGAAGTCAGGAAGTCTCATCTTCCTGAGTTCAAATCTGACATCAGACACTAGCTGTTTGACTGTGGGCAAGTCACTTAACCCCATTTGCCTCAGTTTCGTCATCTGTCAAATAAGCGGGAAAAGGAAATGGTAAACCGCTCCAGTATCTTTGCCACGAAAACCCCAAGTGGGGTCATGAAGAATTAGACACCACTGAAACAACTGAACAACAAAGTCCAACCCCCTCATTTTATAAATGAGGAAACTGAGGCCCAAAGACATTAAGTGACTTGTGACAAGGTAATGAAGTAGATAGAGGACTGGACCTGGAGCAAGAAAGACCTAAATTCATATTTTACCTTAGGCACCTATTAGTTGGGTGACTAGGCAACTCACTTAACTGCTGACTGCCTCAGTTTCTTCATTTGTAAAAGGGAGATAATAATGAGGATAATAAAAATAGCACCTACATTTCAGAGCAAAGGGCCTTGAAAACCTTAAAGCATTTCAAAAGTTCTATATATTTTTATTGTTATTGCCCAGGGTCACAAATGGACTAAGTTGCAGAGCCAGGGTCAAATCTGGGTCCTCTAGTTCCAAATCCAATGCCCTTTCCACCGTGCTGCACTGCCTTCCTTCTTTCACGTTTATGAAGAGATGCAGTTTTTGTCATTTTCCAGGTCTTAATGCTAAGAGTCTGACACAAATGGGTGTAGGTGGAGGCTCTGCTAGACCCATTTTAATGAAAGGATTACTCAGTTCTATAATTAGCACAGTGAGCATTGCTATATATAAAGGACACATACTGATAGGAGAAGACTTGAGCAGTTAAAAAGGCAGCAAAGCCAAAAGGTGCCAAGGAGCTGCCTCTCCTAGGCTGTGGGCCTGAGGCACAGATGAAAAGGAGGGGAGAGAAGGACTTCTGGGGAAGAGGACAGGCTTCTTTGGAGGTGGGGAGGGTGGTGATATCAGTTAGAGTTATCTATATCTGCATCAATTATCTGTATACCTGTACAGAAGCAGTTAAACAATGTGAATATGCTTCTGATCTAGGGCAAGGGGATCATGAGCTAAGCCATGAGCAGCAAAAGCATGATATCTGTAGTTTTGTGCCAAGTCTGGGGCTAGGAGTGGAGAGACGGGGGTATAGACCACGTGCCCGGATGTCAAAGCAGGACAACGTGAGGTGAACCAGTGAGACAATGATAGTGCCTTTACCAAGGTCTCCAATTCCACTCACACTTATTGGGACTTCTAATGCTATTGTGAGTTTTATGTGAGGTGATTGATGCTGTGAGAGAAGAAGAAATGTATGGCTAACTGGGCTTAGGCACAAATCTCCTTTAGGCCCATTATATCCTTTGTAATTAACTTGCTCTATGTTCAAAGTGGAAACTTGGTACTTACAATAAGATAGAATATCCTTAGTGGAGAGTTACAAATGAAACACATTCTGATGTTCCCAGGGATTGACAATCCTTGGGTGGAAGCAAGTGTGAACTTCATGGATTATTATTATTAGGGGAAAATCCTCAAGATGGAGCTCAGTCCATTTTCCACAGAAATTGAGTATAGGAACACTTCTCACTCCTGGCTTGGCTCAGGAATGAAATATTTAACCAGTAGCTTTTGTAACCTTTCCCTGCTGGTTATTACTGCTTGTATTTCTAATTGTCACCACGCAGGTCACCCCCAGTCCTCTGCCTGGCTAATCTTTCTCTAGAACCTATTGTTTTCTTCCCTTTTATAAATGTATTTCAGAGAGGATTCTGGGAAGATGGCAGAGTAGGTCAGAAAATTCCAAGCTCTCCCAATTTCCCCCACAAACAAGACAAAATAGCACTTCAGGGTGAATGTTCATCAGTAAAAAATAAACAATAATTGGGACAGAACAGTAGTCCTCCTGAGACAACCAGAAGAAAAGTTCCAGGACTGAGGTTTGGTCCCTATGAAGTGTAAACACATCTAGGCTAGTTCTGATGAAGTAGCAAGCTGCGAGTCCTGGGGCTAGCTGGGTGGGGAGGTAGTCTCAGCCCCAACCACTGGAATGTTTACCTCCTGGACAATGTGGGGAAGATTGAGGGAGGAACCTCCGCTGAACAGAGACACCAGGCCCAGCTGTGCTGCGGGGACACAGCCCAGGGTGAGAAGGAATCAACACATGCCAGGTGAGTGTAGAAGCAGTGAGGTGGGAACACCACTATGTACATTTACAGGAGAGCAAAGTTCTTTGGTTCCAGGTCAGAGAGGAGAACTGAAGAAAGACCAGATGGCAAAGGCACCATCTTCCATACCCCAGGACTAAAGGTGATTACAGGTTGCTATAAAAAATTGAGCAGGCAAAGGAGAAAGAACCCAACCATAAAAAGTTACTATGAGAATAGAGAAGACTGGGGTTCATCCTCAGAGGAGGATACTGAAGCAAGAAAAAAAAGCCTGTCCTACCCCAAAGAGTAACATCAAATGGTCACCTTCCCAAAAAGAATTCATAGAAAAACTTAAAAAAGACTTCACAAATCAAATGAGAGAGATTGAGGAAAATTTAAAAAAAATAAGAGCAATCCAAGAAAAACAAGAAGATTGTGAAAAGAAATTTAACCAACTGGAAAAGGAGATCCAGAATGTTAAGGAAGAATATGATTCCTTGAAAATTAGAATTGGGCAAGGGGAAGCCAGCAAAGTTATAAGAGACCAAGAAATAATAAAACAAAATATAAAGGATGAAAAATTAGAAGAGAATGTGAAACATAAAAAAAAAACTGATCTGGAAAACAGATCAAGAAGAGAAAGCGATGATCAAAAAAAGAATCTTAATACAATAATACAAGAAATAATTAAAGAAAATTGTCCGGAAATGTTAGAACAAGAGGGAAAAGTAGAAACAGAAAAAAATATACCCATCACCTCCTGAAAGAGATCCTATGAGGAAAACCTACAGGAATATCATAACTAGATTCTGAAATCCCCAGCTCAAGGAGAAAATATTGAGAAGCAAGAAAAAAAATTCAAATATGGTAGAGCTACAATTAGAATCACAGAAGATCCAGAAGTGGCTACACTAAAAGACCAGAGGTCTTGGAACACCACATATCGAAGAGCAAAACAATTGGAGTTGTGGCTGAAAATATCATACCCAGCAAAGTTAAGCATAATCCTAAATGAAAAATAGAAGGACATTCAATGAATTACCAGACTTTCAGGATTTTATTGCAAAAAAGACCTGCACTTAATAGAAAATTTGACATACAAGATCCAAGAGAAATATAAGGTAAACATCAAAGAGTAATTACAAAGGATCAAATAAGGACAGGCTGTTTACTTTTTATATGAGGAAATGTAAACTATATGTCTAAGATTGTAATTAGTAATTGGGTGATTCAAAATAAAGATTGGGGTAGAGCTGAGTATGATATGATTCCAGAAAGTAATATCATCTAGGAAATGGTAAAAAGAGTAATTATAGAAATGAGTTACAAGAGGAAGTATTGACACAGAGGAATTAGATGGGGGGTGGGGAGGGCTGGTAGTTCTGGAACTCTATTCTCATCAGGAATAGATTAAAGAGGAAACAATACACATATATTTAGAAGGGTATAAAAGTCTTCTAAATTCATAAAGAAATAAAAGGCTAAGGTGATAGGGAGGAGGGAGGGATTTTTAGAGAGAACCCTGCTCATATCAGATCAGGGTTAAAGAGAGAACAATATATACATTTAGAAAGGAGTAAAAGTTTTTTAAATTTATGAAGAAATAAGTGGATGAAGGAATAGGATAAGAGTGGGTTATAGAAGGGTGTCTAGATCAATGGGAATGGGATGAAGAGGTAACAACATATATATATATTTGGAAGACTATAAATGTCTCCAAAATTCAGATAGAAATAAGAGGGCAAGAGGAAAGGAGGGGGAAAGATAAGGGAGGGATCTTTGGAGGGAGGTTAGGTTAAGTAATAAGAGGGCAAGATAGCAAGCAGAAGTAAAGTAGAGGAGTCAGGAGGGATAAGAAATAAGAGATATCCACAAACACAAAATAAAGATCAGGAGTAGAATTTATTAGGGAAAAATAGCAGGGGTCATAATTATGGTCTCAGACAAAGTTAAAGCTAAAATAGACTTAATCAAAAGAGAAAAATAGGGAAACTACACTATATGTTAGTAATATTAATCAATATTGTTTCAGACTATTTAAAATAACTAGACAGTATAAGGCTGGAATATTGCTGTGGTATAGGAAATGATGAGCTGGTGAGTTTAGAAGAATATGGAAAGACTTGGACTATGAAGGAAGATGTTATCCATCTTCAGAGAAACAGAGCAAAAACAAATATAACAGTCCTTCATAGATGCAAATGAATAGATATGTGTATGATTATAGACATAGACATATGTGCATGTAAGTGTATGCCTATGTGTCTATATGTTTGTGTGTATATGCATATATATGAATGTATGTGTATGTGTATATATACACATACATGCATACATCTATATATATTCATCTATCTATCTATCTATCTATCTATCTATCTATCTATCTATCTATCTATCTATCTATCTATATCTCTGAGCTTAATTGTAACCTTCTCAGGGAAGGGGTGGGGAAGGGAGAAAAAAGAACAAAGTAAAAATGCACAGCAGAGAACAAAATAAAACCTGCAAGGAAGTAAAGAAAAGATGGACATCTCTGAACACAATATGTAGTATTTATTATATAGGCTTCTTGAAATGGAAATTGATTGCTTTGTATTTTGAATCCTCTCTTATGTTCTGCTGTACATATGGAAATATTTTTTCTTTTCTTATTTTGTATTTACGTTTTAATATTCAAGTTTGTTTCTTTTTTCTTTTCATATTTTGTATTTAAGTTTAAAATAAAAAAATACAAAAAAATAAATGTACCTCAGGTTCATAGCATTATGGGAAAAGGCTTTTTGACCTCTTTTAACAAGACTTAATCTCCCTTTGTAGCTTCTTAGCCTGTTTTTTTCTAGAAGATTCAATTTTATTTGTAACTTCATGAGTAGCTTCCTGTCAGTATATATCTGTTACATCTTACCCTCAGTTAAGAAATTTTTAGTCCCTACAAATTGCACTGGCTACTTATGTTGAATATATAGCTATCCATTATACAATAGCCAGAGTAGAATCACATACATAGTACTTTACATACACCATATAATAAAACAACACTAAAATAGTAATAATTATAATAATGGTATCTGCTTGGCATCCTGATTAGTCTGTGCTGGCAGGTGCTACAATGATTAATCAGTGGTGTTCTCATTGATCACCATTTCCCTTAAGCTGTTGTATATCAAGCCAGATTGACCAGATATCTTGGACATTTCTAAGATGACCTGCTTTCACTTTTGTGCTTTTAGTCCTTTGGGAAGAATAGACTTTCTAAACATGGTGATGGGGCACATATACCAGAAGCAATGGAAGCTTGCAGCAGTTACCAGGTGAATGGAGAGGATTTTCTGAGCCAAACTGTTTACTCTACGACTGTCAAAATATGTTAGCAGTGAACAGGGGCCAGGAGAAAGTCTGTAGACACTAAAACAAAGGAGGTACAGATCCCATGGAGGAAATAAGGTGATGGGTAATTAGACAACTCTGGATCCACCTAACTCCATTCATAATACTGGGACTTCTGGCATTGAGTTTATTTTTTTAAGGACAGAGACTGATCCTCTGACAGGGGAAATGGAACTGTCCCCTTGCTAACTAGGTTTAGTTATGAGTCCTTTTCTGTTATTTACTTGCCTTGTAACCTGTTTATAGTCAAATGATTGTCAGGAGTTTGTTTCTTGCAAAATGAGGGAGCTAGGTATACATCAAATTTGATATCTTCCCAGGGAGTGAATATCCTTGGATAATAGTAGTCATGAGCCTGATAAAATATTTTCAAGATGGGAAATCCTCAGAGATGAACCAGGTCTATCTGTTACAGGAATCTAAACATCTAGAACTTCCCTCTGGTGTAAAGCCACATATACAAAATGGTTGCTGCCAAAGTGTCCAGGAACAATATATTCTCAAAGGAAATTCAGCATAGCCCTCTGAAATCTTGAAATCTTGTTCACATTGCTAATTCCTTAGCCAAGGCTTTCTTCATAGCTGGTATAAAAATAAAATTATTTTAACTTTTGTTCCAGTGACTACAGATTCCACATTCAAGGGTCTGAGTTAATCAGATTTTGCATTAGCTTTCTAAAATGCACAAGCCAACTAAATAAATGCTATAATCACAGAAGTCACCAAGTATTGAAGAGACCAATCAATCTGTTATTTCTTTAGACAGTTCCTTCTATGATGTTATTTATGGGGATGCTAAATTGCAAAAATTCCTGGTCTGGCAATAGTAGAGACCTTGGCTGTAGCTCTGGCTTGACCACTATCAATCAAAAAGTATTTATTAGGTTCCTACTATATTCCAGGCACTGTGCTAAACACTGGGGATATACGTTTAAAGAATTAAGTAATCCTTGCTCAAATGAGCTGATATTCTAATGGAAAGACAACAAATGGATATGGAAATATATACAGTACAAATATGAAGTTAATAAATGCAACTTAATAAATGAAAATATATACAAAATATTTGAACACAGAGTAATTTAGGAGGGGGCATTAGCACTGGGGACAATCAAGAAAAATTTCATTTAGAAGATAGAGACCCCTGAGCTATGTCTTAAAGGAAGAGTGGAAACTTATGAGATAGTGGTAAGGAGAGAGACCATTCTAGTTAAGGGGAAGGCCAGTACTATGGCACAGGGGGGAAGGAAAGGGCAGGGAACAAACATTTATTAAATGATTAGTATGTGCCAGAAAATATGCTAAGAATTTTACAAATATTATCTCATTTGATCCTCACAAAAACTCAGTGAAATAGTTGCTATTATACTCATAATTAAGGAAATTGAGGCAGACAGAGGTTAAATGACTTGCCTAGGGTCACATAGCTAGTAACTGTCTGAGACTAGATTTGAATTCAGGTCCTCCTGATTCCAGGCTCAGAGCTCTATCAAAAGCCCCAATTACCAATATGAGTAAGGAACAAAAAGACTCCATTTTGGCTAAATTTCAAAGTGCAGAAGGAGGAATGATGTTCAATGAATTTGGAAAGAAAGGTTGAAGCCAGGTTTTGTTGCACGTTAAAAGCTAAATAGAGTTCATGGTTTATTCTAGAGGCAATAAGAAACCTCTGAGGTTGATTGAGTAGGAGAATTATTGGTCATAGTTGAACTTAAGGAAAATTACTCTGGCAGCAGGATATATTAAGAACTGGATTGGGGAGAGATTTGAGGTAGAGAGGTCAATTAGGAGGCTGCTGCAATAATGTAGATAAGAAGTGATGGAGACCCGAAGTAAGGTGGTAACTATCTTAGTAGAGAGAAGGGACTAAGAAGACAGAAATATTGTGAAGGCAGAAATGGTGAGATTTGGCAACTGGTTGGTTATGTGGTGTGAGAGAGAATGAAGAGTCCAGGATGATGCCAAAATTGCCAGTTTGAGACATGAGAAGAATGGTGGTGCCTAAGGAACTTTGGAAGAGGGGAGAGTTTAAGAGGAAGGATAATGAGTTCAATTTTAGACATGTTGAGTTTAAAATGTCCCTGGGAAAGAAGGAAAGGAAGGAATAAAGAAAGGATGAAAGAATGAAAAGATGAAAGAGAAAGAAAGGATGGGAAGAAGAAAAAAAGAAAGAAAAGGAAGAAAGGAAGGAAGAAAAGAAAGAAGGAAAGAAAGGAGGATGGAAAGAAAGGTTGGATTCAATGGTTGTTGAGGTTTGTTCCAGATCTTTATTTTCTATTTTCTACAGTTCTATGGAATTGTCTTTGGAGAAGAAAGGGGAAAAAAAGCACTTGTTGAAGAAGCTGCTTGCTTTCCTCATGGGCCTATGGGTGTTTGACTAAAAGCCACTTGGCAAAGTTCCTTCTGGAAGAACTTTCCTTATGGCAACATTTATGTATTTAAACTATCTATCATAGACTTGACCTGAGCTTTGAAGGAAACCAAGTATTCTAAGAGGGGTAAGAAAGAAGACAATTCTAGGCATGCTTGATAGCTGGGAGAAAAGGAAGGGATACAAAAGATAGTTCATTTGTAAGGGTCAGTAAGAAGGCCACACAGAGTGTGTGAAAGGGATTAATGTATAATAAGGCTGGAAAGGTAAGTCAGGGCAAGGTTGTGAATGGTTTTCAATATTAAACCAAGGAATTCATATTTAATCTTAGATCAATGAATCCATTCATAAATCAACAAGTTATTAAACATTCACCATGTTCAATGCATATAAGAAGAAAGGCAAAAACAATCCTTACCATCAAAAGAGCTTAGGTATACACAAATAAATAGGTATATACAATATGCATACAGAGTAGAAGGAAGATACCTTCAAAAGGGAAGACATTTGCAACTAAGGCGACCTGTAAAGCCTCCTGCAAATGGTAGAGTTTGATCTGAGTCTTGAAGGAGACCAGATAAACTAAAAAGTAGAGGTGAGGAAGGAGATAATTTCAAGTTTATTGGACCACCAATGCATAATCATAGAGATTAGAGATGGAGCTTCATGTGTGAGGAACAGGAAGTAGGCTAATATGGAGGGGAGTAAAGTCTAAGAAGGATGGAAAGATAGGAAGGAGCTAAGTTGTGAAGAGCCTTTAAATACTTCCTGAGCATAATAGACCATTAGAATTTATTGAGGTTTGGTGGGGTGGGGAGATGAAAGAGAGAGATGGTGTGACATAACCAGACCTATGATTTAGGAAAATCACTTTTGCTGATTTGAGAATGGCCTACAGTAGGGAGAGACTTGAGTCAGGGAGACGAATTAGAAAGCAATATAGGAAGTAAGATTTACATACATACATGCATACATATACGTGTATATGCATATTTTTTTCTGATAGAGAGCACAGCTAGGGTGGTGGCTGTGAGTGGAAAGAAGGGAATGTATACTAGTGAAGGTAGAAACGACAAAGTTTGGCAACTGATTGGATTATGGGGGTGAGTGCTAGAGAGGAATTGAGGAGGACACCAAGGTTATGAACCTAGGAGACTGGAGGGATTGTGGTGCCTTTCACAGTAATAGAAAAGTTAAGATGGGAAAATTTTGGGGAAATATAATGAGTTTTGTTTGGGACAAGTTTTGGACAAGTTGAGTTTGAGATATGTATAAGATACCCAGTTTGAAATATCCAATAGACAATTAGGAATGTGTGACTGGAGCTCAGAAGAGAGACAAGAGTAGATCTATAGATCTGAGAATCATCTGTATAGGAAAAAAAATGAGCCCATGGGAACTGATGGTATCACCAAGGGAGAAAGGGATAGAGAGAAAAGAGGGCCCAGGATAGAGCATTGGAGGATACCAACAGTTAGGGGGCATGACAAATATGAATAGCCAAATGAGATTGAGAAAAAGCAAAAAGGCAGATAAGAGGGGAACCAAGAAAGAGCAATGCTACAAAAACTCAGAGAAGAGAGAGAGTCCAGTAGGAGAAGATGATCAACAGGGTCAAAGGTTTCAGAAAAGTCAAGAAGGATGAGGACTGAGATCAGGCCATTAGATTTGGCAACTAAAGATCACAGTATCTTTGGTGAGTGATTTCTAGAGGAAGAGAGGGAGGTAATTAAAAGTACCACCAGATGGCGCATTGGATAGACTACTGGGCTTGGAATCAAGAAGACTTATCTTCATGAGTTTGAATTCGGCCTCAGACACTAGATGTGTGACCCTGGGCAAGTCACTTAACCCTGTTTGCCTCAGTTCCTCATTTGTAAAATGAGTTGGAGAAGGGAATTGTAAAGTACTCCAGTATACTTGCCAAGAAAATGCCAAATGGGGTCATGAAGACTTTGACATTAATGAAAAGACACAACAACAACAATAAAACCTAGAAGTAATAGGGAGCCACTGAGGTTTTTTGAGCATGGAGATGGCATGATCAGACCTGTACTTTAGGAAAATCACTTTGGCAGCTCTGTGGAAAATGGCTTAGAGTGAAGATACTTGAGGCGAGGAAGCCAGTTAGAAGACTCACCCCCTGTTCCTACTTCCCCTATTTATTGCCAGGGGGAGGTTTCTCAAAAAAGAGCATTTCTTTTTACTTTTTTTTTTGGAGTGGCAAAGAATGACACCTCGATGTTTTCTGTTTTCTCTTTATTGAAAAGTTACTTTATTTATCTTTCCTAACTTCCAGAGTAATTGGCCCACTTTGGTAGCCCAGAACTCCACATTTTGAGTTTCATCGCATTCTCTGCACACATATCAATGTAAAATTATTATATTTATAGCCTAACTGCATTATTCTAGACTACACCAGACAGATATTCTCAAACTACAAATGATTTAAGAGGTAAGCACCCTTGCTTTTATTGAAGGAGTCTCCTGGGCTCTACTACAAAAACTCCCAGCTTTCATGCTGTTATGGTCACTACTCCATCTTGTGGCATGCCTGAAAACTACACATTCCCCAGTGTCATGGTGCCCTGGAACAATCCATTCAGATCCTCAGGGGAGGGTTATAGTAAGGCTCCAGTGTCTATCATAAGGATTTAGAATTGAGGTAGAGAATGTTTGAACTACTCTAAATTTTTACAACAAGCACCTCCTATATACTAGATATTGAATTAGATGCAGAAGATATAAAGAGAAAAATGAAAGAGTCCCTGCAATTGAGGGGTTTACATTTGGTAACAATTCAGGGATACTTTCATCTGTATTTTCTGAGTCAAGTATGGGGAAGATCAGCAGACTCAGATCTGTAATTATAGAAGAAAACTATGGCTGTGACCCTGGGCACCCAAATTTATAGAGTGTTGATAGAACTTAGACCTGAAGTGGGGAACCTGTGGCCTAGAGGCCACATCTGGCCCTCTAGGTCCTCAGGTGTGGCCCTTTGACTGAATCCAAACTTTGTGTTTGGCCACACTTGAGGACCTAGAGGGCCACATGTGGCCTCAAGACTGCAGGTTCCCCACCCTTGACTTAAACAATTTTAGCAAGATAGAGACAACTGAACTTAACACCTAGTTAGCAAAAATAATCAGTTAAAAATAAGAAGGTACCACATGGCATGTTTCCTCCCCCTATCCGTTCCACACTCCACCCATTCCCCCCCACACTAGTCCCAGTGGCCTCCTGAGAAGCAACAGCTCCATGGTGGCTATCTTCTTCCTACAGGGTTCCAGGGTTTCTGTCCTCATGTGGTTTTCTGTACTAGGGTTTCTGCTTTCTCCCCCCCCACCCCAGTTTTTAAAGAGATTGTCTTAAGAAGTTGATTTCAGACCATTTTTCATGCTGTTTGCTCTGGGTACATTTTATGAAGTCTTCCAAATTTCTAGTAAAGATTCAAGCAGATTCTCCCCCTCCACTCCCAAACAGACACACTCTGCTCCAGTTACTCACCCGTATCCTCAAGGAGTGTCTATGTTAATATGTATTGCCTCACCTGTGACTCTCTAATGATGACTGAGATGATGTCAATTATGGGAATGGAGATTCCTATGGGAAGGATGGCACTGAGTGTGATGTTAATGATGTGGATGCTGACCATAGGATCTTGGGATTTAGACTTGGAAAGAACTTAAGGATTCTAGGGTTTTAAAAAAAAACTTTAAAGGGACTTTTTTGGGGGGCAGCGTGGTGGCACAATGGTTAGAGTGCTGTGCCTGGAGTCAGAAAGACTCATCTTTGTGAGTTTAAATCTGGCCTCAGATACTAGCTGTGGGACCCTGGGCAAGTCACTTAACCCTGTTTTCCTTAGGTTCCTCATCTGTAATATAAGCTGGAGAAGGAAATAGCAAACCATTCCAGTATTTTTACCAAAAAAATCCTAAATGGGACCCCAAAGAGTTGGACATGACTGAAAAAAAAAATGACTGGACTTAAAGGGACTTCAGAAAATATCTTTAAAATCACTCAAATCCCTTAGGGATTTTACAGATATTCTTGTTCAATTTCCCCTTATTATACAGGAAGGCATATTGAGGGACTGAGAAGTAAAATAGTAATATTAATCAACCAATATTAATTGGACATATGTTACCTCATTTGATCTTGACAAAGAACTCCTATGAGATAGAACTTCCAAGAATTAGGGTTTCCATTTTATAGATGAGGAAACAGAGGCTCAGAGAAGTGAAGAAACTTGCCCGTAGTTCCATACCTACACCACCAATTAGAATCAAAATTCTTAACCTAGATCTCTTCAGAATCCAAGTCTAGCATTCATCTTCATAATACCATCCTGGGGAGGGTGAAGCTAATGTTGCTGATGATGATGATAGGAATGGAGAAAAGAATGAAGATGGTGCTGATGTGGCCAATGACTTTTGATCAATCATCAGAAGAATTATCCACAATAACATAGATGAATACTTCCATTTTTTTTAAGGCAATTGGGGTTAAGTAACTTGCCCAGGGTCACACAGCTAGTACGTGTCAAGTGTTTGGTCCGAGGTCAGATTTGAACTCAGGTCCTTCTGTCTTCAGGGCCAGTGCTCTATCCACTGTGCCACCTAGCTGCCCCTGAGTACTTCCATTTCTTTAAGACAACTTCTACCTCCTCCAATAGAATGTTTGCTCCTTGAGAGAAGAGATTGTTTCACTTTTTGTTTTCATATTCCTATCACCCAGGGAACAGGGAAGACAGCAAGCATTTATTACCTGCTTACTATGTGCCAGGCACAGTGCTAAGCACTTTACAAATATTATACAATTTAATCCTCACAACAACCCTGGGAGATAGATGTTATTATCGCCATTTACGATTTAGGAACCTGAGACGCAGAAGTTAAGTAACAGGATCACACAGCTAATAAAGTCAAAAACCAGATTTGAACTCAAGTCTTCTTGATTTCAGGACCAGGTCTTTATCTACACACTGTCTAGCTGACAGTAGCCGGCACATAGTAGGTACTTAGGAAATGGTTGATGGTTAATTGATGGAATGCTTGAGGCAGAAGGAATTTCCTATATTGTGGAAAGAAATAGGGAATGCCCGTACTTAGTATCCATCATTTCTATGTGTTCCTGCAATCTTAATTAAGCACTGGTGAACAGCAGCTCATTAAGTAGAAAACAGTTGTTCTTTTTCTAAGTGGCCTCAGGACTCCTCAATACTTTTACTGTTCAAAGAACATTGTGAGGTGCTTTATAATGTTTCAACTTTGTGATGCCTCCCAGGGCAGGGGGATCCACTAGCCCAGAGCCATGGGGTATGCACGAACAGTGACCCAGCTGGTTTCCAGCATAGGGCGCCACTCTTTCAACACCAGGATTCAATGATTGTTAGTGCACAGGGATCCATGCTCTTCTTTCAAATAGGACACCTTCATTGTGTGGGAGAATTACAGAATTACAGGATCTTAGATCTAGGAGTTAAAGGGATTTCAGAGGTCATCTGGTCAACTACTCAAACGATGAGTATTGATTAAGTACGTATTGATAGTATTGATTATGTTTCAGGTACTGTGCTAGGTGCTGAGATTATGAATACAAAAATGAAATCATCTCCAACCTCCTCACTTTACAAAAGGAGGAAACTAAGACCTAGTGAGATTAGGTGACATATCTAAAATCACACAGGAATTGTAGTCAGTATCAGAGGTGCAATTTGAACCATGGTTAGCCAGGTGGCTCAGTGGATAGTGTTGGTCTTGGAATCTGGAAGACTTCAGACATTTAATAGCTGTGGCATCTTGGGAAAATCACTTAATTGATGCCTACTTCATTTTCCTCAACTATAAAGTAGGAATAATAATAATATCTACCTTCTAAAGTTGTTGTGAAGATCGAATGAGATAATGTTTGCAAAGTTGTTGTTGTTAATTTATTTTCAGTCAGGTCTAACTCTTTGTGACCTCATTTGGGGTTTTCTTGGAAGAGATACTGGCATGGTTTGCCATTTCCTTCTCCAGCTCACTTTACAGGTGAGGAAACTGAGGCAAATAGGATTGCGTGACTTGCCATAGCTAGTAAGTATCTGAGGCCAAATCTGAACTTGGGTCTTCCTGACTACTCCAGGCCCAGCACTCTATCTGCTTTTCAAACCTTAAAACATTATACAAATGCTAGTCATGATTACTATTTTTATTCTTAGGTCCTCTGTACAAGGGACAATGCTGTTGCCACTTTACTATGATGTGCAGTGAAGGGTGTAGACTGGTTAGTGGAAGCATCTTTGAGGATTTAGAGAGATTTTACTGTTTCCTCCCAGCCTAACCCTGGAGCAGAGTCCAAGCAGGTACTCATCCTGGACTATAACTGAGTGAAGTCATTGTGCTCATTGAGGGTTTACTGGTTTGGGAAGTAGTGGGCTGTGTGTTTACGGGTCTAGGGAGAAGGTATGCACATGGGAAGAAACCATTTATGGGGGACCAGAAATATGCATTACAGAGCCAAAGGGCCAGAAATAGGAAAAGGCATTGGATGCAGTAGTAGAAGAAGGGTTACAGCAGGGAAACAAATAGAGTCCAAGAGGACTAAGAGCCGTGGCCCGCTGTCAGGCTAGAGGACACCAGTATTGTTATAAACAATAGCGTATTAAGCTTCAAAAAATAGTGCTACACTCAAGACATGACCTGATAGCCGTAAGTATGTAACAGCTTACAAATATGACCATCTGGGAAGGTTGGCCCTGCTCTCCAGAGCACTTTCAATTGCCTTTCACTGTAGAGCTCCCCCTGCCTTCTTCATTCAACGGCCAGATCTCAGAGGCTGAGGCACAAATATGGGGTTCTCCTAGAACACTGATCTGGTATAAAGGGTATGGGCCCTATCCCTAAGGTTATGCTCAAAAGGACTCAGCCCATATAGAACAAAACTGCTCTTCAGAACTTATGATTACTTACCCTAAACTGCTGGGAAAAGAAAAAACAACAACAACAACAAAAAAAAAAAAACAAAAAAACTTTTCTTTCAAGAGACCAGAGTCTGCCAAAACCACCTGAGAGGGTGAATGAGATGACAAGACAAGGCCTATTCTTTACCTTTAAGAGGAATAGGTAATCATCAGCACGGAATGTTTTGAGAGGTAGGGGTGGGAGTGAGAGGGAAGCCTGACCAGAAATATCTTCTCCACCGAGGTACCAGGCTCTGGTGAAAGCCCAGTATATCCAACTGGCCACAGACCCCCAATCATGCCTGACCATCTTCCTAACCCTACCATTTCTGCACCCATCAAAATAGATCTTCAAAGACCAAAGCTAAGACACTCAGCTTTGGAACTCCTGCTCTGGGGCCATGCTTCTCTGAGTGATGAGATCCTGATATCCAGCCACCCCAGACTCCCAATCATGTTTCCTTTTTTTCTTTGGAGGTGGGAGCAATCAGGGTTAAGTGACTTGCCCAGGGTCACACAGCTAGTAAATGTCTGAGGCTGGATTTCAACTCAGGCTCTCCTGATTCCAGGGCCAGTACTCTATCCACTATACCACTAATCATGTTTCACAGTGGTCATCTTCCTGCCTTGTCACAGTACCCCACCTTGGACTGGTAATCAAATCAATACTTCTATAAAAAATATGCCAATCCACTGTCCTATGCCTACCTACCATCTTCGTGACTTCCTAGACCAAAATACTCCGTTAGAGTGTAAGCACCCAGAGGGCAAGGGAATGTTTCTCTTTTGCATTTGTATCTCAGACAACATGGAATAGTGGAGAAAAAACATTGACTCTTTAGTCAGAAAACTGAGGCTCAAATCCCAACTATATGATGTTGGGAAAATCACTTACCCTCTGGAATTCAGTTTTCTCACTTGTAAAATGAAAGGGGTTGAACTAGATGACCTTTGAGGTCCTTTCTAGACCTGTCATCTCATGTTTTAGATGCATCTTTGAAGTTAAGAAGATCTGGGTTCAGTCCCACCACTGACACAGACTTGTTTATGAGATCCTGGGCAAGTAATGACTTCTCAGTGCTCTAGGAAATATTATAAGACTGCAAATTACAGAGAAGGTACTTACCTGCATTGGTTAAAGGAGTTTCCTCACTCAGAAGTTCTATATACAAATGAAGTAGCAGGTCCAGTCCTTATCCATAGTGATGATGATGATATGATAATAATGATAATCATTATAAGTATATATTACAATAATATATATAGTATATGATATATAGTATATAATTATTACATATAATATAATAATGTATAGCATTATGTATACTATGTTATATATATAAAACATATAATATGGGGCAGCTAGGGGGCGCTAGATAGAGCTCCAGCCTTGGAGTCAGGAGGACCTGAGCTCAAATCTGGCCTTAGACACATGGCACTTAGTAGCTGTGAGACCCTGGGCAAGTCACTTAACCCCAATTGCCTCACCAAAAAAACAAACAAACAAACAAATATATAATAAGATTATCACAAGTAATTGCCACAAGATACTATAGAAGGGTTATTCGTAATAAGTCCAAATTTAGTGCTCAATGGAGACAATTCAAGGAAATGATGGACTGTGCAACACATTACTATAGCATGAAAAAAATTAGCACATTCCACCTACCTAGCAAAGCATGGTGAGATCTGGGTCACAGGTAGACATCAAAGGTGGATGAGCAGCCCTGAAAAGGGCTTGGCAACCCCTCATACCACATGTGCTAGTCCTTTCTGAACATTTCATACACCCCACCAGTGGCTCTAAGAAACTGCAGCAAATGTGGTGGCCATTTTGCAGTCTGAGAGGTTCAGAGACCCCATAAGGACCAGAGTACAGGACGGAGTCATCTGGAATGAATTCACAGACTCAAGCATTCTTTAAGTCAAATTGGCAAAGATTTATTGTTACGCTTTTCAGCGGGCAATGGTTCCTAAGGAACCTGCAACCTTAGAGGGGTACAGTTAAAGTTTATATAGGATAAGCTATAGTAAAATATGTGCCAAATATGCTAACTAGGTGATTCAGGATGGGATTAGGGAGTTGGTTAAGGAGTGGTCAGTTCTTAAAGGAATATGTACTTTTTTGTATCTACTGCACAGGTGTTTTACCCAGAGTTCACCAGGAAAAGCCCAAGGGGGGCGCTACAGGAAGGTGTGGTTTTCAAATCTGCTACATCACTAAGTGAACTAGCAGGTAGGGCTAATTAAGGGTTGCCCAGGCTGCCGCCAATCAATGTCTTGTCTGACAAGCCAGACGTAGGGAGTATATATATGTCTTAAGTCTAGAATATACATAAGGAGTCAAGGATGTAGATAATGAGGTAGGGAGGGAGTATAGATAGTCCAGTGGGTCTGAATATCTTTGTGACCCAGTATAAAGCCAGTTCAAACCCTCAGCCTGTTTTAGCCCATCTGCCAAGACAGTATTATTGGGTGTGGCTGATGGAGTGCTTGTGTACTTGTACTGGGACCCCAATTCCAAGACCATATTTCTTCCTAGCCTCAGAAACACTAGCCCTGGCAGTTTCTCCCCAGATCAAGGACACTATGCCTAGCAGTTACTCATGAGTAGGCCTCAGCAGCACACTTATCTCTCTCCCTGGTACAGTTACAAACAGCACCTGAAGGAATTATTAGTTTCTTTCAATAAGTGTGTGTATAATTAGGCTATCTATGCATTAGAACTGATGTCTGGGGCCTTGGTCATTCCATATCTGGAACAATGGACTGCCTACCCTTCATCTTGTAAGGAAAGGAGGGCAACTGAGCTGTGGGGTCAGGGAGGCAACAGTTAAAGGCAACAACCCTCAGCAGTAGGCAAGACTCTTTCCCTGCCTGGAGCTCCCGGTAGCCATCACAAACAGGCAGGGAGAATCAAGGTTTTCACTGCTAGCATTTGTGATGTTGGAGGTGATTACATTTGCCTGCTCAGAGGAGAGAGATAGGAGCAAGGCAGGATCTTATCACAGCAGAGCAGCCTCAGAGGTTGGCTGTTCTGGGTGTCTCTTCCTGTGTTTCTGTGGGAGTGTTTACTCTGCACTGGGAAGTATTCCCTTGGGTGAGGAAGAGGGGGAAGAGCTATCACATGCCAAAATGTACTGCCAGGCTGTCTGAGGTGTTACAGCATAAAGAACACTGAAGAGACTTGGCCTAGAATTGTGCTACAAGATTAGTAAAAACTTTGTCCATGCCAGTACCTCTCCCTTAGGGTATGATGGTGTCAAAGTATATGAAACAGTGATGCTCGGAACCTTCTTCTCCCCACCTCTTTTCAGTTTCTTTTTGTGTACTGTCTTACTCCATCAGATTGTAAGCTCCTTGAGGGCAGGGATCAACTTTCTTTTGTACTTGCATTGCTGTTCAGTCAAGACCCCATTTAGGGTTTTCTTGGCAGAGATACTAGAGCGATTTGCCATTTCCTTCTCCAGCTTATTTGACAAACGAGGAAACTGAAGCAAACAGCATTAAGTGACTTGCCCAGGGTCACATAGCTAGTAAGTGTCTGAGGCCAGATTTGAACTCAGGAAGATGAACATTTCTGACTCTAGGCCTGGCACTCTATCTACTGCACTACCTGGTTACATCTAGTGCTTAGCACAATGCCTGGCACATAGTATGAACTTAATAAATGTTTATTGATATTGACTTTTGAAGTGCGACCCTCGGACACCAGTAGTGGTATCCACACTAACCATTAGCCATCTAGGGAGGCAACCACTGTCGCAAATAAGCCCTCATGAGGGTTATAGCTTCTATTTCATCTAAGGTTGTCTATAAACGCAATAGGGAGCACATGAATTTCCAGGTTAATGTTGGCTAATTATACTGCACTGAAAGAATTGTGTGTGTGTTGGCAAAAAAGGGGGCAAGAAAAATAAGTGAGGCTTCTTTGTGTTAGGGCAGTCTAGCTCTAGAGGACTTGGTTACTTGTTTGTGTTCCTTTTGTTGTATTAGTTATGTGTTTGTTAGTTATGTGTATATATGTTGCTGGAGTGATCACATATTATGTTGTGTTGTAAGCTGCCTGAGGTCTTAGGCACAGAGAACACTTAAAGGATGGACAATGTTAACTCTGTGAGACAAAATTAATGACAGCTGAATCTATTAGAATATCTTCAAAACCTTTCCCTATTTTCTAGAGTAGGTGTTCTCTTTTTTTAAAAAAAAATTGTTACATTTTGAATTTTGAGTTGTCTCCCTTCTTCCTTCCCAATCCCACATTACAGAAGGCCAATATCTGATATAGATATATACATGGAACCATGCAATACATACTGTCATATATCACTTCTTTCTCTGGAGATAGTATAGAGTAGGGATTCTTAATCTGGGATCTATGAATTTGTTTAGACAGACAGACAGAAAGAAAGATAGATACAAAGACAGACAGACAGACAGATAGATAGATAGACAACTATTTCAAAACAATTTTCCCCTTTCATGCTATGCATTTTATTTTACATATTTAAAAACATTAATCTGGGGAGGGGTTTATAGGCTTCACCAGACTTCTAAAGATGTCCAGAACACAAAAAAGGTTAAGGATTCCTTCTCCAGAGTGTACTAATGTCAACCCGCCCACTAAAAACCTTGTTTAAACCAACCTACTACTTTGCACAAAAATACAAATTTGAGGCTTCCCTGCTCTGTTAAAGTTTATGTTTTCTCCTGGGACTTAATTATGACTAAATTTTTTTTTCTAGCTCAGGCCTTCACCTGAAGCACTCCACCCAGGACCTAAGCATTCACAACTATGCCTTCAATTTTAAAACGCAGCCCAGATCCAAAGACTCATACACCAAACTTATTGCTGTTATAAGCTTCATCTCTCATAACAGTTGCTAACACTAGACTCAATTTCTCTTCTCTAGTACATGAAAAACAATTGGTATCACCCTCTGTCATTCAGAGATCTCTTGAGCTTGGGAGCCCCAGGCAAAAGGTCTCATCCTTATTCCCATCCTATGGCAAACAAATTCCCACCTCTTTCTCTCCTAATCACTGTGCTGCAGAATATTCCCTAACAGCACTCCCCATTCCCTCTTTCTCATCCGCTTCTATTTTATCCATCCCAGAGCACAATCCAGAGCCCCCATCCTACTGGTATTCTTGCTTTGCCAAACACCAACCTGGGATTATCCCCCAGATTTTCCTCTTTTACTCCTACTCAGTGTTCTTGAGTAGGGCTGGATAAAATCCAGCCACTGTGCTAACTGGGCCTACAACAAATTTTTGCTACTTAATCTCAACTGGGCCCTCACTGCCTAAGGCAATCTTTTTATTCTTTCCTATAGCACATCGAACAGTGGCTGATCTAAACCTTTCTCTCTTCTCAAACCACCCACACCACCTCTCTTCCCTCTCACTTTTTTAAACAGAGAACTTTGACTCATACTTTGAGTATGAGAAAATAGATCTCCTTTCCTACTCTACACCTAAAACCCCCTTGATGTAATCCCCCACTCTTTCCTCCTTTGCTCCTCTTTGATGAAGAGATAGTCGTTCTCCTTGAGAAATCCAAATTCTCTACTTGACTGTATCTCCTCCCATCTCCTCTGGCAGCCTGCCCTGACAAGAATACTCACTATCTCAAATCTTCCAACTCTCCTTATATAGTGACTCCTTTCCTGATGTCTACAAAAATGTCAATGTTAACCCCATCCTTAAAAGTAAATAAAAACAGGGCAGTTAGGTGGTATAGGTGGTGGAGCACTGGTCCTGGAGTCAGGAGGACCTGAGTTCAACTCTGATCTCAGACACTTACTAGCTGTGTGACCTGGGGCAAGTTGCTTAACCCTGATTGTCTCTTGAAAAACCTCAAACCTTCACTTGACTCTTATTACCTTGAGGAATTTTCCTAAATCTTTCCTCCCTTTCACAGTCAACTTTTAGAAAAAGTCTCCTACACTCATTGCCTTTACTTGTTCTCCTCTACTTTGATGTCTGGTTTTCTGAACTCATCACTCAAATAAAGCTGTTCTCTCCAAAGTTTGCAATGATCTCCTAATTGTCAAATCTGATAACCATCAATTCCTATCCTTCTTGACCTCATCACAGCATTTTACATTTTATAACACCCTCTCCTCCTGGGTGTTCTCTCTCCTCTGGTTTCTCTGGTTTTCATGATTGTCTTATCTCTTCTACTTCCTAGCTCCTACCTGTCTGGCTACTCCCGTCCAATCTTTGCTAGATTGTCATCCATATCCTACCCACTATGTGTAGGTGTCCTCCAAGTCTATCCTGGGTTCTCTTCTCTTTCCACATCTTTTCCAGCATAGAAATCTTATCAGTCCCCATGGAGTCACTTATGATCTCTAGGCAGATGACTACTAGATCGATCTATCTATCTATCTATCTATCTATCTATCTATCTATCTATCTATCTATCTATCTATCTATCTA
>NW_020954589.1:18295438-18311756 GCF_900497805.2 Vombatus ursinus
CTATCTATCTATCTATCTATCTATCTATCTATCTATCTATCTATCTACCTTCAGTCTTCATCTTTCACCTGCACTCAAGTCCTTCATCATCTAGTTGGTTATTGTCCTTCATTCTTGAAGAAGACCAAAATGATATCACTATGTTAAGGTCAATGTACTGTGTGCCCACCTGTGGCTGATCAGACAAATATGATCTCTGAAGGTTCTACCACGCAAATGGTCCATATGAATATTTGGAGTGGAGGTGTCTCTAAATTTGCTCATCTCACATTTCTTTTAAGCTACTGCAATTCTGCTTTACTCACAGAGCACATACCTTCTTTGATGTGAGCACACCATGCTGGGTGGGTGGTCCTTTGCCAGTGTCTCCCATGTCACACAATTGATTCCAAAGTTCTTTAGAGAAACCTTGAGATTGTCCTTGTGTTGTTTCTTCTGACCTCTGTGTGAGAGCTTGCCTTATGTGAGTTTTCCCTAAAATAGTCTTTTAGGCAAGCGTCTATTTGGCATTTGAATAACTTGGTCAGCCCATCAGAGTTGTGCTTTCTGAAGTAAAGTTTGAATGCTTGTCGGTTCAGCTCAAGAAAGGACCTCAGTGTCTGTTACATTATCTTTCCAGGTGATCTTCAGAATCTTCCTAAGATAATTCAAATGGAATTGATTCAGTTTCCTGGCATGACTTAGGGCTAGGTTGTGGGGGTCTTGAATGCCAAACTGAAGGGTTTAAATTTAAGCCTGTTGGTAATGGAGAGCTAGTGCAGAGTATTTTTTTTTTTTTGGCTAGGCAATGGGATTAAGTGATTTGCCCAGAGTCACACAGTTAGTAAATGTCAAGTGTCTGAGGCCAGATTTGAACTCAGGTCCTCCTGACTCCAGGGCTGGTGCTCTATCTACTGCACCCACCTAGCTGCCCCCTAGGGTAGAGTCTTGAGCAGGAATGTGACATGGTAAATGGTACAGTTTAGTAAAGTGAATTTGGCAGAGTTCTTGGGCCTTCTGATGCTTACTACCTGGAAAGTTCCTTCCGAGGAATATTAAGGAGGCCCTGCCTGCATCATCTACTTACTGCCAATTGGTCATTTCTAGTTTGAGCACCATAGACACCTCAAACTCATCACATCCAAAATACAACTCATTATCTTCTCCTCCCCAATCCATCCCTCTTTCTAACTTCCCTATTTCTGTGGAGGGCAGTACCGTCTTCCCAGATGTTCCCACTTACAACCTCCAAGCCACACCTAACTCTACTTCACTCTCCCTTCCCACCCTCCTCCTTTAATCAGTTAGTAAGTCTTTGTCAATTCTACTTCTGTCTCTCACATCTGTTCTCTTCTCTCCTTTTTCGCCACAACTATCCTGGTTCAGGTTCTCATCACCTCTCGCCTGTCTGAACTATTTCAATAGCTACTTCAACCCATCCTGCACATAGCAGCCAAATTAATATTCCTAAAGTACAGATCTGACCATGTTGCTCTCTTGTTCAAAAAACTCCAGAGGCTTCCTATTGTCTTGAGGATAAAATACAAATTCCTCTGTCTGGAATTTAAAGCCCTTCCCAACCTGGCTCCTGCATACCTTTCCAATCTCATGACACAGTAATTCCCTTCATACACTCTAGACTCTGGTCAGAGTGGTCTCCTTGCTATTTCTGGCACAGACATTCCAACTTCAGTGTTTTTGCTGCTCCTGTACTTAGAGGTGGCTAGGTAGCACAGTGGATAGAGCTAGGCTGGGCCTAGAGTCAGCAAGACCTGAGTTCAAATCTAGCCTTAAGTAATTACTAGCTGTGTGACTCTAGGCAAGTCACAATCTCTATTTGTTTTAGTTTCTTCAAATTGCAAAATGTGGATAATAATAACATCTACCTCCCAGGGTTGTTGTGAGGATTGAACGAGATAATATGTATAAAGTGCTAAGCACAAAGCCTGCACATAGTAGATGCTTAATAATGCTTGTTTCCTTTCTCAGATAAAGGTCTCTTATCTTAAATATATAAAGAAATTTGTAAAATCTGCAAAAATACGAATCATTCCCCAATTGATAAATGATCAAAGGATATAATGGGTAGTTTTTAGATAAAGAAATCAAAACAATTTATAGTCACATGAAAAAAAATACTCTAAATCATTCTAAATCTTCCTGTTTTTGCACAGGTTATCCCCCATGACTAGAATATACTCTCAGTTTATCTCCTTCCCTTAAAATCCCTAATCTTCTTCAAAACCCAGTTCAGCTATCACGTTTTGTGTGGGATCTTCCCTGATATACCTATTTTATTTGGGCATGCCCTCCCCTAAATTTAATTTGTATTTCTTATTTTTTATTTAAAATTTATTCATATGCATACATGTTTTATTCCCTCAGTAGAATATAAGCTTTTTGAGGCCAGGGACTGTTTCTCTTTTTTGTTTTTGCCTTCCCAGGGTCTGGCACTATGCCCGGCACATGGTAGATGCTTAAAAAATATTTGTTGAATGAAAGATCACAGCTTTCAAAACTTTCCTGGAATGACAAGGGGAAGGGGATATTAGCAGGTAGTATTTTTTGGAAGTCATCCAGTCCATCCCCCTGCCACTGGCAGGGGCATTATCCGAGCCCATGAGGTACATTGCCAAAAATAATAGGTGATTGTAATTTAATTGCTTGAACACCGGACATCATTATTCTTTTCTGTATTAACTTTGCCCACCTTAAATAGACGACTTGCAAAGTATCCATCAAATCTCTCATTTGTCAATACAAAGCGAAGCAGAGAAACATAAATCACAAAGCAATTATGAGAAATACTGCAGGGGTATTGTATGTCTCAAAGGCAGGATCTGGGCCTTCTGTTTCTCTTGCATCCCTCTACAGAGCCTAGCACCAGATGGAGCCTTCAGCCCTGAGTAAATACCTACGGATCCTAGATCTTTCATTATCGCCGAAGAAATAACGCTCTTTATGACATTTTGACAAAGAGCGAGGGGCTCTATTAATGTTGCTGGAGCAAAAGGCGGCAGGAAGAAGGAGAGGAAGTTGAGTAGCAAAACCACAAACAAACAAACAACTCCTCCTCCCCCCCTCCAAAAAAAAATCACACAAATGAAAAAAGTCTCTAGAGGCTACTTCTTTGGCAAAGCTGGGAACAGATACCGACCCATTGAAAGCCCCAAAGCCTCCCCAACAGGGATCTGTTTGTCTTTCCTTTCTCTCCTTTTGGTCATGGATCTAGCTCTGGAAGAGAACTCAGAAACCATCTGGTCCATCTACCACCCCCATTTTACAGAGGTAGTAACTGAACCCCATAGAAGTTGTGACTTGCCCAAGGTCATGCACATAGTAGGTTTCAGAGGGAGAATATGAATCCAGGGTCTCTGACATCTTGCCTTCTTCCTCCTCTTTTTCCTTCAGAAAATATTGAATCCCCCAAATCTGACGTCAAATCTCCAAAAAGAATTTTTGTCCATTTTTCATTCTCCCCTGCCTGAGGTCACTGAGGTCATTGTCTTAGAGGGGTGGGAAAATAATTTATAAGAAGCAGCTAGGTAGTGCGGTGGCTAGAGCACCAGCCCTGGAGTCAGAAGGACCTGAGTTCAAATCTGGCCTCAGATACTTGACACTTACTAGCTGTGTGACCCTGGGCAAGTCACTTAACCCTGGTTGCCTCCCAAAAAACAAAAACAAACAAACAAAAGCATTTACATAACACCTATAATATGCCAAGAGCTTTAAAAAAATCTCATTTGATCCTTCCAACAACCCTACAAGGTAGGAGCTTTTATCATCCCTATTCCACAGTTGAGCAAACAGATTTAAGTGACTTGCCTAGGGTCATGGAGCTAATAAGTGTCTGAGGGACTTAAACTCACTGTACTGACTCCAGGCCCAATACTCTATCCAATGAGCCACCAGCTATTTCCAGAGACAGAGTCAATTGCTCTTTAGCAATATCTTCTTCCAAGAATACAGACTTCTGCTAGTCATCTACCTTGGTTCACGTGTGGAAATACGTAAGTATGCTAACTGTTCAACAGGAATATCCCTATACCTTGTGGGTTTTATGATTAGTGCCATAACCATGAATTCCATTTACTGTTTAATTTTTTAATTGAAAACATTTTTTGAATTCCATTTACTTGTGAGGGAATTTGCTTTGACTTACGTCCTCAACACAAACCATAGCCCTGATCTCAGACAGGAACTTTTTCTGTGCTTCCATTCCTTGGGGTTAGGTTTGGTCCTGTCTCCATTACTTCCTACCTTGTGACTTTGAACAAATCACTTCCTATTTCTGGATTTCCATTTCCTCTATCAAAAGATGAGCTCTAGGATTTCTTCTAGCTCTAATGGCTTACGATTCTAACTTTGAGTGTTTGGTGGAACCTCCATTTCCTCTGTAAGAAATCTCCACACTCATCAGTCCTCATTCACATCCAGAATCTGGTATTTGGTACACTGGAGCTTTTCTTCCAGTTTTTTAATATCCCTTGCATTTTTTTTGGGAGGGGGGGTGTCCAGGAAATGTGATTTTTATAGTATCAGGATCTCCTAGGTAAAGAAAGTCCCTCTACCAATACAGATCAGATTAGCATAGCTTTGCAATTTATAATTTTAGAGAGCTGCCTAAGGTACTGGAAAGCTAAGTACTTGGCCAGAGCGATAGAGACAGCATATATCAGGAGTGTGACTTGAACTCAGGACTTTCTGACTCCAAGGCTAACTCTATTCACTCTTTCCTTGGTACATTATAGGTGTTTAATAAATGCTTATTGATTGATTGAAGGCCAACACAGCTTTGGAGGCTGTCCCTCTGTTATCTCTCATTCCTGCTTCATGACCAGCTCACTTCTTTTCTCTGATTACACCTGTTGCTGATGATTCTACTTCTCCTATGGAAGTCACCGTTGGACACAGGCAGCTGACCTCTTATATGCCCACATCACTTTCTGTTTGCTTTGGTGTTACTTGTAAGCTATAATTCTATGAAATGCTAATCATTGATAATGGCTTAAGCTGAGGACTATTTCTGAAAAATTTAAAAAAAAGACACAAAAGCATCAATTTCTAAGGTAGAATTCGGGGCACCATGATAGGCAATGAGGAATTTTTTGTGGGGGGTGGAGTTTGCTTTCCAGTGCCTTTCCAATTATACTGTGTAGGTTAGATGTCTATTCAATCTACATGTATGTCATGACCTGACTGAGTCTCCCACATCAGGGAAGGAAAAGAGGACCATTTTCAAAGACTACAAGTACATTGAGGTCCCTGGAATAAGAGCTGGCACCCCCCATCCTTCTCTCCTCCAACCCCCTCCCCTTCCCAGCTTGAGGCTCTCTTTTCTAGCCAGTAAAATTAGACGTGTCTATTTTCAAAGAGCCATCTGGACAGTGGGAGGAGAGGAAGAGACCACCACTCCCCCTGGAAAATAATTTATGGGTCTTTGTGATGTTTCTCTCTCTACAGGGTTTCTCTTTCAGATTTAGGGGGAAATACAATCAGGGAGAGAAAAAGACATCCCGTTGGGAGGCCAGGATGGCTATAGCTGTGGGGGGCCAGGCATTAAGGCCCCTAAATAAGGATAGCTGACATGTATATGTTACCTTAAAGTTTTCAAGGGGATTTGCATGCATTATCTCATTAGAAATATACACAGACCTCGGAGGCAGCACTGCAGGGACTGCTATTATTATCATCTCATTTTTACAGGTCAGGAAAAAAAAGGATAGGTGATTTACTGATGGTCCCCACCTGCTGGAAAACACTATGAGTGGGACTTGAACTCATCACCTCCTGACTGATTGAGATACTATCAGCTGTGCCATCTAGAGTACTTCATGATGAAGTGGATATAGAGCTGGTCTTCGAGCCCAGAAGAACCACGTTCAAATCCTACCTCTGACATAGACTGACTGTGTGACCCTGGACAAGTCATTTAACCTTCGAGTCCTTTAGATAATTCTCTAAGATTCTAAGTGGCAGAGAAGATACTGCCCCTCATTTGCGGTAGTTTCCTCACCTGTTGTAAGTTGAGTCCTTATCCCTAACGATTATGCCTCACTGCTTCTCAATGTAAAGAAATTTGTATTTTATTGTGTATGGCTAGAAGACACAGACTCAGTAGTCTCCGAAGAACTAAAAATGCATCACGCAGAGGACAATGGCAAAGCTAGTGGTCATGAGCAGTTCACAATGTATAACCAATGAGAAATCCAGCTTCCCTCTCTTCTATTTTATTAATTTTTATTTTCAGTTCTGTATTCTCTTTCTCCTTCTTGCCCCTCCCCCACCCATTGAGAAGGCAAGAAATACAATACTCATTATACTTATGAAGTCATGCAGAACATATTTCCATACAATGAGGAATTCCAAGTAAGGCTATAGCAAAGGATGTTATCAGAGAAATGTATGATAGGGAAAGAATATAGACTGCTCACTAAGCATGGGTAAGGGATGATGGATGGGGAGACTGAGTACCTCACTGCTGTGCTTACAATGTCGGGAGAAAGAGAGGAAGGCACCTAGCCCGTTGGGCAAACCCCTTGCGGAGGGCACAAACAAGAGGCACCCAGGGTGGACAGGCATGGAGAGGTTGTGATGTGTGTCATTGAAAGGAACGGTCCCAATTGATAAGACTATGCTTCCATTTCAGTATTGAGTACATTCAGTTCTGCTCTAACCCTTGTTTTGAAAATGCGAATTTGTTCCAGTGCTATTGCTGTATTAGGGAACAATCTGAGCATAAAGTGAATACCATGTTTGCTTATGTATTATTTTGTCTGTGAGAAACCCTAAGCGAACACAGAAAACTGTATCCAGATGAACTGGATTGCATAGAAATACACAAAATGCACAAACATAAACACCTCAAATGTCTACCAACTACCTTGGTTTACTGTGTGTGTGTTACCTTATAAGATTGTGTTTTGCTGTTCATTGGTGTTTGTGAACACTCATTCTTGTAAGACAGGAATAATAGTATATGGAATGTCCATCTCACAGGGTTGTTTCGAAGCTGAAAAGAAACAATGGATGTAAAATAATAATAGTAGTAGTGGTAGTAATCATTATTATTATTGTTATATATTTTTAAAACACCAAGATAAAGCAGATCAAGGTTAAGGGGTAGGGGTTGTTTGTAAGGAAAATTCCACCTTCTTGAAGAGTAGAATGTGGTCCCCAGATGCCCACCACCCCATCCTTCCTCGATCTCACTGGCCACCATGGCCCCAGACCTCTACTTCTCTGTCCTTACTGGAATTATCACCATCTTTATTCTATTTATTCTCAATATAACTGATCTACACCCCAAATTGGAACCATAGAGCTCCCAGATTTGGAAGGGATCTCTGAAGTCATTTAGTTCATCTCCTAGAGTGGGCATCTCTCCTACAATATCCTGGACAAGTAGTTACCCAGCTTTTGCTTGAAGCTTTTGCCTACTGTGACAGGGAACTCCACCTATCAAAGTGACTCATTTCATTGTTGGATAGCTAATTGCTGACAAGTTCTTCCTTATATTGACCAATGATCTGCAGTTTTGTGAATTTGTGTGGCCAAATGGAGAATTCCTCTGGGCCGACTTAAATGAACAGATGAGACATCTGTAATCAATAAAATAAACAATAATAAGCAAATGGTGCTGATAAAGTAACCAGAATTAGATTCTTTTAAGAAGTTTAAAAATGTTCCCTTGTAACTTTGTTCATACTACTAATTTGCTGGTTACATTTTCTATAGGTGGTGTTGTGTGTTCTCCATTTTTAAAGAGGATCCATTACATCTCATGTGATGTCATGACTCGTGTGTGAATTGGATTTAAGTGATGCAGAGTTGCACAAAATCCTCAACCTCACTCTCTCTTCCTAAGTCATTGAAGGCGAGTGGCAAGATAAAAGTCAAGACGACTGATGATGGCCTGGGCTGCTGCAGTGGATGAACTTGGCATCTTTGATGTCTGACCAAGCTCCAAACCCTCCACAGTGCATGCTTCAGCTGCTTTCACAACTATTGGAACAAATTGTTCTCATCTGCCTGATCCCGCTGGGGGACATCCTAACTCATTGATGAGTTTGACACTTTCTCTCAACCTGGTTTAGCCCATCTGCTGAGACAGCTTAATAGGGTGTGGTTGCTGTGAATATACGGCTTCTTGGAACCACAGGTGAGAGTTAGGTAAATCAGGTGTACACCAAAGATAGAAAGCATCCTGAAAAAACAAAAACAAAAACAAAACTCAGCAAGCCCTCACACCAAAGGGCTAGTCCTTCCTGGACACCCCCTACATCCCGTGGTCTATAGGTAACCCTCATCCTGATGATTGCAAGTCACAAGGTGGGAATCTGAATTAATGAAATTTAACCATATGGTTCAGAATTATACAGAACAAAGACATTAACTATATAAGTGAAGACTATCAGAGATCAGAAAGGCATGAACATCTGGAATCATTTTAGATGCTTTACCTCTCTGACGTCATAGAGGCTTTAATGGCCTGGGAATTAGGAGATCTGTGTTTCAGCTCTAACTAGCTCCATGGCACTGATCAAGTCATCTAATCTCTCATGGCCTCAGTTTCTTCATTAGCAAAATGAAAGGCTTGGATTAGATAACCTCTAAGATCCCTTCCAATTCTAACATTCCATATTCTTTGATACCAATGATCAATTAATTGTTAAATACATTGGCCTCTCAACATTTTTGACATTACAAATGTCAAATGACATTACAAAAAGGAGTACCTCCTCCTCCTGGGTACTCTCTCTTCCCTTGGTTTTTGTGAAACTTCTGTTACCTGGTTCTCTTTCTGCTTGTCTGACCATTCCTTCTCCATCTGCTTTGCTGGGTCATCATTCATGTCCTGCCCTCATGTATGGGTATACCCAGGACTCTGTCATGTACCCTCTCCTCTTTTCTCTCTAGGCTCTCAGTGATATCATCAGCTTTCATGGATTCAACTATAATCCCCATGCAGATGACCATAGAATCTATATCGCCAAATCTTACCTCTTTCCTAAGCTCCACTCTTTCTTCACCAAATGCCTGCTAGACATTTCCACCTATATGTGCCATAGGCTTATCAAACCCAATGTGTCTAAGTCACACAGTGGAAGGAGGACATATGGGTCAGAGGAGGTGAATCCAATCCCTTCTCTGTTGTTTATAAGATGGGATACCTTGAAAAAGTTACTTAACTTCTCTAAGCCTTAGTTTCTTCATCTGTAAAATGAATAATTTGGACTAGATGGTCTTCTGGTTCTAAATCTGTGATTCTATGATCATCATCCTTGCTCCAAAACCAACCTGTCTTCTATGTCTGTTAAGGGTACCACCAACTTCCTAATCACTAAGGATATCCTTCACTTTTCCTCTACTGACTCTCCTCCCTCAAACCCAATTAGTTTTCAAGTTGTATTGATTGTAACTCTACAGTATCTTTCATATCCATCCACTTCTCTTCAATCACAGGGCCACCCCCCTGGTTTAGGGCCTCATCACTTTTCTCTTGCATTATTTTAGTAGACACTCAATTGCTCTCCCTGCTTCTGTCTCTCTCCTCTCTAAACCATCCTCCACCTAGTTGCCAAAGTAACATCCCTAAAACAGATGCCTGACCATGTATGCGACTCCTTTACTCAAGAAGCTTCTGTGACTGTCTATTGCTTCTAGGAAAAAATACGGACTCCTCTGTTTGGCATTTAAAAGCTCTCTCTACCATCTGGACCCTTCACAGCGTTCTATATTCTGCTTCCCAGCCAAACTGGCCTATTTGTTATGCCTTGAACATTCAATCTCCCATCTTTGTGCTTTGGCACAGGCTGTCTGTCCCCTGTGCCTTCAATGTTCTCCTCTTCCTCTCTGTCTTTTGGAATCCCAAGCTTAAGTCCTACCTTTTACTTGAGGCCCTTCCCAATCTTTCCCATATGTTAGTTCTTGACCCCACATTACTTTGTATTGACTTTCTATGTACTCATAAATTGAGAGGCATCATTAAGTCATGGCTCTAAGAACCAGTCTTAGAATCAGAAAGATCTGGGTTCAAGTCTGGTTTCTGACACATACTAGCTATGTGACCCTCTGCAAGATAAATTATCTCTCAGTGGACTCATGCAACTCTCTAAGACTAGAAGTTGCAGAAATAGTGATGATATGTATTGGCAGAAGGAATTTCCTATGCCAGTGAAATCAGGTCCAGTTATTCACGAAGACATATATGTCCTTTGTAGTTTGTGTACATGCTGTTCATCCCATCTCCACTCTCACCCCCAATAGAACATAAGATTCCTTGAAGGTAGGGACTCTTCATTTTAGGTTCTCTATTGTCAGTGCCCAGAACAATGTCTGGCACATAGTTGGCACCTAATAAATGCTTGTGGAATTGAATTTGAAAAACAACTGGAGGCTTTAGCGGACTGCAAGCTCAGTATTAGTCAGTGTTGGGATATTGCATGCCAAAAGGCTACTGTGATCTTGGGTTGCAATAAAAGAAGCACACTTTTCAGGAATAAGGAGGTGATGATCTCATTGAACTCTAGCCTGGTTAGACCACACCTGGAGGATTATGTTCAGTTCTGAGCATCACAATTTGGGAAGGATATTGATAAACTAGAGAATGTCTGGAGGAGAGCAACCATAAGGAGGCAGAGCTTTGGGTCTACGCTTTATTTTTTCTTTTTTTTTAAATTTCAGACTCAAACACCAAAGCTCAAATACACAATAGAGAAAAGAAACATATCATAAACTTAAATATTGAAACTTAAGTACAAAGTAAGAAAACAAAGCATGTCATTTGCCCAGCAGAACATTAGAGGATTCAAAATATATAGCAATAAATTTCTATTTCTAGAAAACCTGTATAATAAATACTAAACGTTGTGTTGAGAGCTGTCCATCTTTTCTTTTATTCCTTGTTAAGTTTTCTTTTGTTGTCTGCTGTGCACTTTTTACTTTGTTCTTTTCTTCCCTTCTTCTCTGCCCTCTCTCCCCCAGAAGGCTACAATTAGGTGTGGATATATTTATACAGAGTATATGTCTTATTATATGAAGATCATTTGAAGGAATTAGGAATGTTTAACCCAGAGAAGAGATGTCTCTGAGGAGATATGATAGCTTTTTCCAAGCGCTTGAAGGTCTGTCTCATGGAAGATGGATTGTACTTGCTCTCTTTGGACCCAGAAGGGCAGATCTAGGAGCAACAAATAGAAGTTAGAAAGAGTTGATGTTTGAAAAGATTTCCTAACAATTAGTGCTATCCTAAAGTGGATTGGGATGTAATTAGGTAGCAAGTTTGCCCTCACTGGCAAACTTTCAGCAAAGGTTGGATGACCATATATTAATTAGGTTGTGGTAGAAGTCTTTGGGGGATATAGGTTGGATTAAATGCCTCCTGAGGTCCCTTCTGTAATTCTGTGTTTCTGTTGTCTTTCGTAGGAAAAAAATGACAATGATGATGACAATAACCAAAAAAAAAATGCAGATAATTACGGTTATCTCTTCCACACCTCGACTTTCTCCATCTGTTTCAATGCATCATGGAAATTGGAAAAACCATAAGAAATGAAATGGGAATTTTTGGGGAGTTTTGTGGGAGCTGAAGACAACACACAAAGGCCAGCAGATGACACAGAAAAGGTTTAAAAATTCAGAAATGCATAAATGTATGGATAGTATTGTGTAGTGTTAACATGTTTTATATTTTAATACCATACTAATTCATACTTCTTTTCTGGTATGAAGGAAGGGTCAAAACATTTTACGTGGATTTTCCACATCATAGGGGTGCCTCACCCCTAAGCCTTGCAATGTGGAAGGGATAACTGTACTTGTAGTATGGTCCAGTGGAAATAATAATAATTGGATTTGCAGTTGGAGAACCTGAATTCAAATCCCACTTTTGTCACATACTACATGTGTGATAATGGGTCAGTTACTGAATCTCTCTGCATCTCAGTTTCCTCATCAGTAAAATGAGGGTGTTGGACTTGACCTCTAAAGTCTCTCCCAGCTCTAAAATCTTGGATCCCCTGATGCCCCCCAAAGTAGCCTGAACTTTTCATATCATAGATACAACTGATAAAGGGTTACTTGAGGAAGAACTTTCTACCTTCCCTCACAAGGGACAAGACTTCTAAGAAAAGCAGTGGAAATATCCAAACAGTAACCCAATGGTCAAATACTGCAGAGAATTGCTGTATTGAGTGGAAGGTTGGACTAAGAATCTTCATGACAATGTGGTTCAGTGAAAACAATAGCATTTGTGAAGTGAGGAGATGTGGATGTGAGTCTCTTCCTGGCTATTTTCTAGTTTCACAATCTTGGGAAAATCTGTTCATTATCTGGTCCTCAGTTTCCTCATATGTAAAAGAGAACTAACAATTCTTGCTCCATCCCTTCCTCGTGAGGAAATCAGTTTCACAATCTTTAAAGTGCTATGTGGATTTGAGTTGCTACTTTTTTTTTATTATTTCTATTCATTCCCAGTAGAATGCAAACTCCCTGAGGGCAAGGGCTGTTTCATTTTTGTCTGTTCATTTCTAGCTTCTAACACAGTTTGTCACGTAGTAGGTACCCAATTAATGAATCTTTTTGTCATTGTTCTGGTCTAAGAGATGGTGATTCTATGAGAATGAAGAAGTCGAATGACCATAGGACTGTGGGGCAATCCATGTTACAGAATTTAAAGTCTACTTAAAGTCCTCCCAGCCCAGGGTCAGAATAAATGCAATGAAAAGAGCTATTCTGTGAAGTTGGAGATGGTAATGAGAGATAGTGGATAAGAAGGGATTGTTTTTGTCTGTCATTCTAGCACTTTCCTCTCTACAATGCTGACCTTTTTCCTGGGAGAGCCAGAAGGAGGCAGGTCTGAAGCTGTCTCTCCACTCAGCTAAATAGGGTGGAGGTTGGGGGGAGTGGGAGGGGGCATTTTCTCAGCTTAGGGAAAGTGTCATTACAAACTGCCTAACCAGTTCCTCTGGAGGACCAGAGAGAAGTGCACACACTATTCATAATTAATGGGCCTATTTCCTGTGCAAATCAGGAGGAATTCAAGAGAGATTAGCCCTTGTAATGGAGTTAAAGTCAAGCTCATTTGTTTGCAAAATTATTGAAAGTCAAAGTGGCTTCTTGCAGTTTCCTCTTAATGGTAGGAATGTGCATGTGTCTTTTTGGTAACCCTGGAGGAGTGTGTGTGTTAGGTGTGTATGTGTGTGTATGTAGGTGTATGTGTGTGTACATGCATATATGTGTGTATGGGAGGGTATGTGTGTAGGGGTGCCCACAGGCAGACTATCTCTCTATTGGCCTGGACACAGGGCTGGACACCGGTGCAGAATGGGTGATTGGTTGCTGTACAACTGAATTAATCCAAGTGTCATGTGGGGTATTCAATGAATGTCATGTGCAGCCTACACATGTGTGTGATACACACACACACACGTACAAATTATCATCAGTCATTCAATTGCAGTGTGAGCTTCAGTTGTTGTTTGTAATTTGTCCTCGATCTCAAAGAGAACTAATGACATCAGGGAAGTGATGTCATGACATGCAAATTGAATTGGATTTAAGTGAGGGAAGGCTGTGCAAAGTCACCAGCCTCACCTTATCCTCTGGAGCCATCTGGGTCCAGTGGCCAATTATAAATCAGAAGGACTGGAGATGACTTCAAATGTAGTGGGAGCCCTTGGCCTTTTTAAGCTAAGATCTTTCCCAGGTCTCACTATGTCTGAGGCAGTGCCCATTCAGTGCTTAAAGCTAAGTAAGAAATGAGGCAAAGAATAGTTTCTTTTACCTAGACCAAAAAAAAAAGCAACTTAGAGGGGAAGACCCTAAAGATTTCTGGCCAAAACAGAAACAATTGCTATTTACACTCATTCTGAGCCGGCAGAATCCAAACAAAGGCCAAGTGAGGCTGGGACTGGGACCTATTGTAGGCCAATCAACGGAGAGCTAGAGTGATTTGGGTTTAAGGCATGGTCCTTCCAATCCAATACATATTTATTAAGCACCTACTATGTACCAGTCACTGTGCTAAGCAGTAAAAAGATAGTTCTCAAGAAACTTACAATCTAATGGAAGGAGACAATATACAAAAGAAGTAGGAAACGGGGTGGGGTGAGCTGAGAGTCCTGTTTCGGCCCTCTACAAAGGAAGGCATTGGGGGGAGTTTGGTACTCCACCTTTCAGTCCTCCAATCAAAGGAGAGAAGAGACTGAGGAAGTGGTGTCAATCTAGGCTTGAGTTATCAGTGTGGTGATGAGATTAGAAGTGATGACTTTAAATCTTGTTCCATGGAGTTGAATCCAGGCACAGCAGCAGATGCAAAGTGGCCCTTTGCTGTGGATAACCTCCCTGGTAGTCATCACCATCTTCTTGGTGATGGGAGCTTTCCTTGGAAGGACCCAGGCCTGGGCAACGACACTTCAAGAGGGAAGCAGGGGTCGTGAGCAAGCTCAATAAACCAGAACTGCCTTGAATGTAGAGGAGCCTTCTTGTATTCCAGTAGCACTAAGTATGTATCAGTATTTTCTGCAGTACAGCCACACAGATCTGGGACCCCTTCTCAAGCTCTACATGTCTTCTCGGATACAGTGTGTTCTGAAATCCCCTCAGAACAAACATTCTCATGAAATCAGAAAACATATATCCAGCAATGTATCCATACCAGCACTTAGCACAGTGCCTGGCACATGGTAGTTATTTAATGAATGTTTGTTGACTGATTCACTCTTTGTCATTGTAACATCTGTCCAAAATGGAGGAGGAGAGGGATTCAGTGAAGGCCTCACTTCCTCACTTTCCAAATGAAACTATTTCCTCCAGCTTTGAAATTCCACCATTCAGGAGTCATTCCTTTGGATGATATATATTTTCTTACTGTCTTTTTTTGTAATACAAAGGATAATAATAATACCTGTCATTTGTATAGAGCTTTAAGATTTGCAAGGTGCTTTACAAATGTTATCTCATTTGATTCTCACACAATGCTGGGAGGTAGATACTATTATTATCTTCATTTTACAGATGAGGAAGTTGAGGCAGGCAGAAATTAAGTGTTCATGTAGCTAGTTAAGTGTCAGAGATGGAATTTGAACTCAGGTCTTTGTGAGTCTAGGCCCAGAGTTCTATTCCCTGTGCCACCTAATTGCCTGTAGCTGGTGTTTTTGGTGCTCATCTTACCTTTTTGAAAACTGAAGAGACTCCTGGAATTTCTCACCAAAAAACATCAATTTGTGAGTCACCAAGAAGTGGTATAAACTGAACCCAGGTGCCTAGGTTTGGGGTTTCCTGTTTCCTTTTGTTTTACCCTTGAAAAAGACTTTCCATGAATCATTTTTGGGGACACAAGGAGTAACAAAACAGTATTAGACTGGGGAAATCTAACCTGCCATGTGGATAGGGTGACACTGGGCTTTGATGGCAGCAAAGGCCCAAGTCTCTATTTGCAGTCATTGAGACCAGGGTTGGACCAGGATACTAATGTGCTCTTTCTTTGAATAACTAATATAGACAGCCATTACTATTCTGAACGTAGGTTTAATGGAGGCAGCATGTGGGCTGATCTGGGTTGATTATACTATTGCAATGTTTCATGTTCCATGAAATATGCACCCAGTATCCCATGCAATGTCTCTCTCTCTCTCTCTCTCTCTCTCTCTCTCACACACACACACACACACACACACACACACACACAAGTTGGCTCCAGACATTCACATTATAGCGTGAACTATAGCATCCAGCAATTAGCATAGTGTCTGGCACAAAGTAGGCATTTAACAAATGGTTATTGACTGACTTTTTGCCACAGTGAAGGATATCAGAGAGTTTTGATGGAGGAAGAGCTATTCTATGACCTCTGAAATACACTCCAGGAGGCACCGTGTGTTTGTCTGGATATATGGAACAATGATATCAGGCAACCAGAAGCAGGAGACACATACAGGGCTTTCCTGAATTTTTACCAACATTCTAGAGTCTTGGGAAAAGTTATGTCAGCTGCAGAACTGATCTAAGCTGATGGACTTAAAGATGAACCTTGATAAAAAGCAGGAAAGGGTTGGGGGCTGCGAGAGGAACATTTGCATTCCATGTAAGGAAAAGCTTCCTAACAATTACAGCCATCCAGCGTGGGCTGCCTCGGGATATAGAGAATGCTTAATCACTGGAGGTCTTTAAGCAGATGCTCAGAAAGTTAGAGAAGGGATTCCTGCTTTGGATGAGGGATTTGGCCAGGTAAACTCCAATTGTCTTTTAGCTCTTAAATTCTATGCATCTATTTTAGGGCCCAGGGTTCTTGTGTGTGTGTGTGTGTGTGTGTGTGTGTGTGTGTGTGTGTGTGTGT
>NW_020954589.1:18311766-18464687 GCF_900497805.2 Vombatus ursinus
TGTGTGTGTGTGTGTGTGTGTGTGTGTGTGTGTGTGTGTGTGTGTGTGTCCTTGTGGGGAGGCAGTAGGCTTGAGCAGGACCCTGGGGGATGCTATAGGCAGACACTGGCTTCTCTAAGAGGAAAGAGAAAACCCTTAGGAGGATATAGAGGGATAAAGGAAATGGAGGCCGAGGAATCTCATTAATTTCACAGTATTTTACCCAGAAAGAGTAATAATAGGATGCACCATTAACACCCATTAGCACATCAGCCATTAAAACATATAAGTTTATCAAATTAGCGAACAGTCACCTAGTAGGGAGAGGGTTTTGAGGTAGACTTTGGCAGAGAAGAAATGGAACTAGAAATTCCAGGAGCACAGGGTATGGCTTGGGAGGACAGATGTGAGAAGCATAGGAGGGTCTTCTGTAAAGAAGAGCCTTGGGCAGAAGGGGGTGTGAAGGCATGAGGGCATGTGCATGCCTAGTGTGGTCCCAATAATGTAGTAGAAAGAATACTGAACAGGGTGTCAAAAGACTTATGTTCTAGCCCCCAGGATTGTAACTAATCTGCTGTGTAACCTTGGGCAAGTCACTTTATTTCCGTGTAAAATTAGGGAGTTGGACAAAATGATTCCTGGGGTCCCTCCCAGCTCCAACCCCAATGTGTTGTAGGGTTCCCCTAACTGCCACCCCGAGTCCTTCCAGCCTCTCATATGGACAGAGTAGTCTTGTTTATAATTCTAATCATTTTCATGGAAGCAGAGATGAGCTCTCATAGGACTTTCTGTTCATAATTTCCCCTTTCCCTCTGCCCCAGCTGACAGGGTTGTTGTCTACTTTCTAATTGTATTTATTCCCCCTCCTCCAAGCTGTCCTCCCTCATATAGAGTGTATGGGTCACCTGCCATTAGAACACTCTGATTGCCTTATGCTGGGGATTGATGGACGCCTGGGCAAACCCTATTTGTGGGCACAGCTGCTTGCATTGGGTGATTTAATCCATACTATAAGACCCTGCTGTTCTCTCCATATCTCCCGAGCCAGCCTTCACCCTTTCAATGGGCCTTAAATACCCATCATCAGAGTCGATAATGAGAGACAGCAAATGTGGAAGCCTTGTCTCCAGAAGGATCCTGTAAAACTACATGTAAAAGGAAGCGGGAGGGGGAGGGAAGAGTAATTTTATCTATGTCACAATTTGGTCTAGGGGCTAGGGACAAGCTGGAGTTTAACTAGTGATAAGTATTTGTCACCCACCTTTAGTGGGTGGGTGACAAATCTCAAAGTCCCAAGGGACTTAGGGAGTATGTGGAAGTGTGGAGTGGGTAGGATAGCTTTAAATTATCAGATTCTTTAGTGTTTTCCCCAGTTCCACTAAAGCATAGTCCAAGCTCTAAATTCCATCTTCCTTGACCTCATTTCTTTTGTCTGTTCAGTTCATGAGGCAGGTCGCCTTTGATCACAGATGTATCCCTGGTCACAGCTGCCCCCCAGGGTAAAGTAAAAACAATGCTCTTGAACCCTGATATTTGTCCTTTCCTTTCCTTTCCCAGTACTGACCAAGTGGTGCTGCCCATGAGGGGACACTCCTATAGAAATACAAATAGCACATAAAGGAGAGTCAGGGCGTGGGATAGAGATGGAGCTGGGATCTGGTTGCTTGGTAACATTATCCCTTCCTTCCACACCTCTCCCCAAGGCTGGGGAGCATCACTTCTCCTCCTTTTCTCTACCACCTAGTACAGGGTCCTGCTCTTAGTAGGAACTTAATAGATGTTGGCTGAGCTGAATAGAATTGAAAAATTCTCTTTCTATTCAAGACTTTCCTGGTTGTTAATTTTAACTTGATTCCTCTTAGAGGAAAGCATTAGGGAGGAAGGGGGAACACTGTGTGAATTGTCCTAGACCTATTCTCTCCTTCAGGATGATCTTGACCCTGGCAATCTATAATAACACATGTGCAAGGTCAGGGATGGCTAACTCAACCTTTTAGATTCTGAATTCATTCCCATTTAATTCTATAATCATTTTTTAGTTTGTACAATCCTCAACTCTTTAGGCTCTCTTATTTCCCAATCAATTGCCAATTCTTGACTCTTCTATATAAAATCCATGAAATTGTGTGTATAGGTATATACATATATATTGTTATAAGTGTGTATAAATATCCTAAGAGGTAAGTGCTATTATTATTCCATGATACAGTTGAGGAAACTGAGGCAGAGATTAAGTTACTTGCCCAGGGTCACATAGTCTCTAAGGCTAGATTTGAACTCTGGTCTTCCTGACGTCAGGCCCAATGTTCTACCCATTGTACCACCTAGCTGTGTCTGTGTCTCTCTCTTTCTCTGACTCACTCTCTCTCTCTGTCTCTTTCTCTGCTCTGTGTGTGTGTGTGTGTGTGTGTGTGTGTGTGTGTGTGTTCCCTTCTCTGTCTCATACAGCCACCCTACTTGTTCAGGCTCTCACCACCTCTCACAGGGACTGATACCGTAGTCTACTAATTAGTCTCCCTGCCTTGAGTCTTTCTCTTCTCTAATTCACCTTCTACACAGCTAGCAAACTGATATTCCTAAAACACAGATTTGATCGTGTCACTCCCTTGCTCAAAAGTCTCCAGTGGCTCCCTATTATCTCTCTCTCTCTCTCTTTTTTTTTTTTGGCTAGGCAATGGGGTTAAGTGACTTGCCCAGTGGACACACAACTAGTAAGTGTTATATGTCCAAGGCCAGATTTGAACTTGGGTCCTCCTGAATCCGGGGCTGGTGCTCTATCCACTGTGCCACCTAGCTGCCCCCCTATTACCTCTCAACACTTCTGTTTGGCCCTTAGAACCCTTCCCAACATGGTTCCAGCGTTCCTTTCCAGGCTGGTTACATGGTATTCCTCTATGTTCTGGTCAAACTGATGGATTTACTATTCCTCAACAGTGTGCTGCCTTAGGATATAGAGAGCTCTTACTCAGTGAAGGTCTTTAAGCAGATCCTCAATGTTATAGAAGAGATAATTGCTTTGGATTCAATGTCCCATTTCCTATATCCATCTCTTTAAAAAGTCTGTCCCCCATACCTCGACTATACTTTCCCCCCACTTCTAACTCATAGTTTCCTTCAGGTCAAGGACAACCTCCAACAGGAAGCTCTTCCTTAATACCCACTTGCCGTAGTTATTAGTGCTTCCCAAAATTCCTTTGCATTTATTTTTGTATTTACTTAAATTAAGAGTTATTAACAGAAAGTGTATTCACAAAAACTGCATGTCTTGGACCCCTTTGGCCATCTGGTGAAGCCTATGGACTTCAGAATAATGTTTTTAAATGCATAAAATAAAATACACAGGATTACAAAATAAACCAATTATGTTAAAATATAATTATCAAATCTATATTATATATAATATGTACATACTATATATTATGAACTCACATGCACACCCACACTAATATGTATACATATTGTTGTTGTTTGTTGTTTGTTGCTTGTTTTTAGAGAGGACCGATGACATCAGGAAGGTGATGTCTTGGTTTTTAAGTGAATTAGATTTAAGTGAGGCAGAGGAGTCATCAGCCTCACTCTTTCCTCCAGAGTCATCAGGGTCCTGTGGCAAGATATAGGTCACAATGACTGGCAATGGCGCTAGGTGCAGTGGGAAACCTTGGCCTTTTCCAGGTCTCAGTTTGTCTGAGGCAATGTCCATTTGGTAATTAAAGACTGAGTAAAGAATTTAGGCAAAAGATGGCCTAGTTTGCCGTCACGAAGGAATCAGTCTGGGAGGGGAAGACCCTTAGAGTTTCATACACACACACACACACACACACACAGACACAGATAGACAGAGAGAGACAGTGAGAGAGAGAGACAGAGAAAAAGAGAGACACAGACAGAGACAGGCAGAGACAGAGACAGAAACAGATAGACAAGACAGCTAGGTGGTACAATGATAGAGCATTGGGCCTGACGTTAGCAAGACCTGAGTTCAGATATGGCCTTAGAGACTTACTAGCTATGTGACTCTAGGCAAGTAACTTAATTTCTGCCTCAGTTTCCTCAACTGTATCATGGAATAATAATAGCGCTTACCTCCTAGGATATCTATACACACTTATAACAATATATGTGTATATACCTACACACACAATTTCATGTACTCTAGGTTAAAAACCTCTGACTTATAAGCAAGCATTGTTTTCCCCAGTAGAATGTCTCAGTTTTTTTGAAGGAACAGACTGCTTCATTTTTGTCTCTGTATCCTCAGCACCTATCACAGTGCTGGCCCATAGGAAGTACTTAATACATGCTTTCTTGTTTGCTTGCTAGCTTGCTGAATAAAGGAATAAATGGTCAGACACTATACTAAGTTCTGGAGATACAAAGGCAATATGAAAAAAAAAGTCTCTGCCCTTAAGGAGCCTTCTGCTGCGCGCCCCATTACAGGCATACCTCATTTTATTGTACTTCACTTTGTTGTGCTTCACAGATAGTTGCATTTTTTTTTTTTTACAAATTGTAGTTTTGTGACTACTTTGCATCATGCAAGTCTATTGGTGCCATTTTTCCAACAGCATATGCTCATGTCATGTCTCTGTCACATTTTGGTAATTCTCACAATATTTCAAACTCTTTCATTATTATCATATCTGTTATAGTGATCTGTGGTCAGTGATCTTTGATGTTACTATTATAAGTGTTTTGGTGCCACAAACTGTGCCCATATAAGACGGCAAATTTAATTGATAAATATTGCGTGTTCTGATGGTTCACAGGCAGTTTCCCCCATCTCTCTCCCTCTCCTCAGGCCTCCCTATTCCCTGAGACACGACAGTATTGCAATTAGGCCAATTAATAACCCTACAATGGCCTCTAAGTGTTTGAGTGAAAGCAAGGGTCAATCGATGCAACGAACTTCATTACCTTATTTTTTTTAATTGCCACAGCCACCCCAACCATCAGCAACCACCACCCTGATCAGTCAGCCGCCATCAACATGGGGGACGAGACCCTCTTCCAGCAAAAATGATTATGACTTGCTGAAGGCTCAAATGATGGTTAGCACTTTTTAGCCATAAGGTATTTTTTAATTAAGGCATGTACATTTTTTAACATAATACTATTATACACTTAATAGACTTCATATAATGTAACCATGACTTTTATATGCACTGGGAAACCCAAAAGTCATGTGATTTGCTTTAATGCTATATTTGTTTTATTGTGGTGTTGTGGGACTGAACCTGCAATATCTCTGAGGTATGCCTGTAATTGCTATATGGCACCTTACCAATTCAAATGCCTGCTTTCCCATGAAGCCTTCCTAGACTGACTTAGTTGGATATGATTTCTCTCTTCCAAATCCCACAACATTTTTACATTTCTTATTGTATTTGTACGCAAATAATTATCTGCATCTCATTTCAAAGTCTGTAGAGCACTCTTCCCACAACAATCCTTCCAGATAGTCACTATAAGTTTTAATGCCCCCATTTCACAGAAGAGGAAACCAAGGTGTACAAAGGTAAAGTAACTTCCCCAGGGTTATATGTTCTTTGTAAACAAATTGGAGGCAGGTTTGATCATTAGTAGAGAGTCAGTCTCAGAGTCAGGACAACAGTAGTTCAAGTTAAGTCCTGACCTCTGATAGTACTAGTTATGGTCTCAAAGAACTCTATAAGACCATAAGTTACAGGTGAGTTGTCCACCATTATTGGTGGAGAGAATTTCTGTATCATGAGTTTCCACAGGGTCTGGACAGAAAACAACCAAAACAAAAGGTATTTCATATGTATAGATATAGGTATAGGTGTACATGTATGTATCTTGTTGTTTTTTGAGTTATTTTTCAGTTGTGTCCAAATCTTTGTAACCCCAGTTGGGGTTTCTCAGCAAAGATACAGGAATGGTTTGCCATTTCCTTCTCCCGCTCATTTTATGGATTAGAAAACTGAAGCAAACAGGGTTAAGTGACTTGCCTAGGGTCACACAGCTAGTAAGTGTCTGAGGGCAGATTTGAATTCACAAAAATGAGTCTTCCTGACTCCAGGCTTGGTACTCTATCCACTGTGCCACCTACCTGCTATACATACATACATGTACATGCACACACACATATATAAAAGATATACATATGTGTGCATATGTATATATGTATATATACATATGTGTGGATACAATATATACGTATGTATACACACATGCTTTGCAATGCTTTTTGTAATCCTTTTCAGTACTCAATAATTGTCTGTTGGATAAACTAATTTTTAGCTTTGATACTTATGAATTGTATGATGCTGGAAAAGTCACTTTATCTTTCCATACCCTAGTTTCCTCCTCTGTAAAATTAGGGCCATTAACAGTATTTTTGTGAAGGAAAAGGCTTTCCCGAACCCTAAAGTGTAATAGAAATATGAGTTATTATTATGATTTTATCTAAAGACAATTCTCAGTGACCTAAAACCTGGGTGAGCAAAGAGATAAAATATTACGTACTTGTGGAAAGGGAAAGGAATGCCAGAAATGTTGTGTTATTTGGTGGAACCTTCACAAAGCTCCATAAAAAATAGGGCAAAATGAAGGGTACAACACTTAGGGTGTAAACATAAACCCTAGATCTAGAATGGTGAGGAACTAGTTAAGCTAGTTTTGCTAGTTCAGGCTAGAAAATTACCTAGAAGAACCTAGGGGATCATAGTGGCCCACAATCCAAATAGGCATTGGCAGTCAGAATATACACCATGAAGTTAAGGGGTGAAGGCAGGGTCTATTATACAGCATAGAACTCAAGAGATATGGAGAGCAATCCTTCCACTACACTTGGCCTTCACTAGGCTATCGTGTCTAATTTTAACTGTCACATTTAAGAAGGATTTGGAGAAACTGGAGAGGGTCCAGAGCCAAGCAGCAGAAATGATGAAAGGTTGAAAAATAGAACTTATGTGGAAAGGTTATAGGAGTTGGAAATAAAAGTAAATTAGGACGTGTTACTTGGGGATGGGGAAGGAGTAGGAGGTTTGCTTAGCTGTCCTTCATCTCCAGAGGTAGAGAACTAAGTGCCATGAGTTTAGATGGCAGCAAGAAAGAGTTAAGATAGACTCTAAGAAGGAGGTCATAACCCTGGTTTGGGGAAGGATGACTTGATGAGCTCCCAGCTCTCTGGTGTTTCTGGGATTCTTTAATAGGTCTATGAAGAGAGGGGCTTTGGGAGGGCTTCTTTTATTTCCCAGGAGATTCTCTTGCCCCAGGGAATGGCTCCTCTTCTCAGGACCATGAGCCTTGTTCTCCCTGGCTCTAGGAAAGTCTAGAGAATGAAATATTGGAAAAGGAAAGGATGAGGGAACCCAAGGAATCCTAAGACATTAGAAATGGACAAAGACTTGGAGATCATCTAGTCCAAGGGTTCTCAACATTTTGTGTCATGGTGTGGTGAAGCTTATGGATCCTTTCCCAGAGTTAACTTTTTATTTAAATACTTACAATAGGATTCAGCTGGGTATATCTTTCCCTTTCTTCTTTGCCTTTTGCTTTCCTTCTTTCCTCAGTTATTCGTAAAGCTTCATCAGATGGTCATTTTGCTTTCTTGCTCTTTTTTTGCTTCAGAATTGTGTGTGTGTGTGTGTTGTTGTTGTTGTTATTGTTGTTGCTGTCTCCTATACAACATTGCAAACCTCTGCCCATAGTTCTTCAGGCACTCTAACTACCAGATCTAATCCCTTAAACCTATTCATCATCTCCACCTCATATTCATAAGGGATGTTGTTTAGGTCATACTTATATGACTCTATGGTTTCCCCTGCTTTCTTCAATTTAAGGCTGAATTCCTCAATAAGAAGTTCATGATCTAAACCACAGTCAGATACAACTCTTGTTTTAATTGAGTAGAGAAATTCCAAGGAATGTTCAAGTTACTGAACAATTGAGCTCATTTCACATGCCACCAAGGTTATGCTTAAAATTCCACAAGCTAGGCTTCGGCAATATGTGAACTGAGAATTACCAGAAAAGCAGACTGGTTTTCAAAGAGGCAGAGGAACTAGAGACCAAATTGCCAACATTTGCTGCATTATGGAGAAAGCAAGGGAGTTCCAGGGGGAAAAAAAAAACATCTATTTCTGCTTCATTGACTACACTAAAGCCGGTGACTGTGTGGATCCTAACAAAATGTGGCAAGTCCTCAAAGAGATGGGAGTACCAGATCATCTTACTTGTCTCCTGAGGAACCTGTGTGTGGGCCAAGAAGCAACAGTTAGAACCAAACATGGAACAACTGATTGGTTTAAGATTGGACAAGGAATATGACAAGGCTATATATTGTCACTTTATTTATTTAAATTATATGCAAAGCACATCAAGTGAAATGCCAGACTGGATGAATCAAAAGCTGGAATTAAGGCTGCTAGGAGAAATATCAACCTTCTCAGACATGCAGATGATACCACTCTGATGGCAGAAAGTGAAGAAGAATTAAGAAGCCTCTTGAGGAGGGTGAAAGGGGAGAGTGTAAAAGCTGGCTTGAAGTTTCACACCCAAAAACCTAAGATCTTGGCAACTGGTTCCATCACTTCCTGGCAAATGTAAGTAGAAGAAATGGAAGTGGTGTCAGATTTTCTATTCTTGGACTCAAAGATCACTGCAGAGAGTGACTGCAGCCATGCAATTAAAAGATTTACACTTGCTCCTTGGAAGGAAGGCTATGGCAAATCTGGACAGCATACTAAATAAAAAGCAGAGACATCACTTTGCAACAAAGGTCCACATAATCAAAACTATTGTGTTTCCAGTTGCAATGTATATCTGTGAGCGTTGGACTATAAGGAAACCTGAACATCACAGAAGCAATACTTTTGAATTGTGTTGCTTGAGAAGACTTTTGAGAGTCAGACAACAAGGAGATCAAATCAGTCAATACTTAAAGAAATTCATTCAGGCTATTCATTGGAAGGTCAAATACTGAAGCTGAAGCTTAAATACTTTGTCCACAAAATGAGAAGACGGGGCTCATTGGCAAAGACCTTGATGTTGGGAAAGATAGAAGACAAAAGACAAAGGAGATGGCAGAGGATGAGATGGATAGATAGTATCATGGAAACAATGAACATGAACTTGGACAGAGTTGGAGAAATAGTGGGAGATAGAAGAGCCTGGTGTGTTGTGGTCAATGGGGTCACAAAGAGTCAGACACAACTGAATGACTGAACAACAACAACAACAAAATAATAACAATATGATTACAAAGGAAACCAAATATAGTCAGATCATTTGTCAAATTAAAACAGACAAATAAACAAATTCATGAGGGACAAATTAAGGACCCTTGTTTTAGGGCAACCCATTTTTACTTGAATATAAGGAAGCAGTATATTGTGGTCAAAAGGTTAATGTGGAGTCAGAAGACCTGAATTCAAATCCCAGCTCTACCATCTGTTGTCTATTTGACCTTGGGCAAAGCACTTAATGTATGGGCCTCAGTTTCCTCATCTCTAAGATTAGAGGTTTGGAGAAGATAACCTTTAAGGTCCCTTCTAGTCATGTAAGTTGTATCTTCTGTGTAGGATTTAAGGGCCCTTGTGAGAATGTAATCTCTTTATATATAAGAATTGTTTCATTTCTTATATTTGTATCCACAGTGACTGTCACATGGCCAATACTTAATAAATTCTTGTTGATTGATTGACAATCTGGTCAAGAGAAAGCCCATACAAATGAGGTCATAGATCCATCAAAGTCATAAGCTTTAGAGAAGTAACAATTTGGAAGAGAAAGGATGAGAGAACCTCATGTGTTTGGACTTTTATTCCACATGATATATACTTTTCAATCAATCAACAAAGACTTATTAAGCACCTACTATGTCTAAGGCACTGTGAATACAAATACAAGATATGAAACAATCCCTAATTGCAATGAGTTTACATTTTTACAAGGGAGTCAACCAAGGCCCTTCCATCTTTCACCAAAGATCCATCCTGCATGTTAGAAACATATTAAGTATCTGGGCCTTTTAACATTACATGGATACCAGTGCAACCTACATGCCTAACCTATTTCCATTCCTAATCATACATGTCCTTGATCATAGCTTCTATACAACTTCTTTCATACAAGTCATCACTAAGAAGATAGAAATTGGAAAAGAGCAGCTTGGCCCACCCCCAAGTGCATACAGAGGAAGTCCAAGTTGAAGGCAATCATTTAAAGACATTTTCAAGACCTCAACAAGAAGGAAAACTCTGAAAGGATGGATGGAAAAGACACCAGCCATCACCACCAGCAAAAGGGTGATGGAGAAGACGCCAGCCATTACCAGCCCATATGCCTATCTTCTCATTTTATAGATCGTGGTGTTGTTGTTTGATTGTTTTCAGTCAAATCCAACTCTTCATGACCCCATTTGGGGCTTTCTTGGCAAAGATTCTAGAGTGGTTTGCCTTTTCCTTCTCCAGCTCATTTTAGATGAGGAAACTGAGGCAAACAGGATTAAGTGACTTGCCCAGGGTCACATAGCTAGATAGCTGCAAAGCTTGGGGGAATATGGAAAACTGAAAAGTTGACTGTTTGTCAATATCTATTCAGCTTGTGCTCCACTCTGGCCCCCAAGATCACCAAGGAGGTTTCAGGACCCACACAGTTTGTCTCCCATTCTAGATCTGTGGAGTTTGTATATAGAATATAGGCTCTTGACTTCTTGTCCAGTATTCTGTCTACTGCCTTGGTGACTCCCAGAGAAAGGATTGAGAGATCAAGGAAGGAGGATGGAGCACAGATAAGAGGGCAGAGATGCAGTAAAAAAGGTAGGGGAGTGACACAGCTGCTGCAGTGGTGAGCATGAGACCAGCTCAAAACTCTTAACCCGGAGGCGCATTGAGGAGGCGGGAGACAGCAAGATAGCAGAAGCTCCATTTATTAAGTGCTAGTAGCTTTCTTTTACATCCTTAGTAACACCTGATCAAAGCTTGATCTCCACGTGATAGTCAATCACCAAGTCTGCTGGACACCTGCAGCCCTTGTGTCAGGGGTATGAGTAGGATTTTTCTCCCAATGAGAGGAGAGCTGAGCCAACCGTGGGAGCTGCGTGTCAGCAAAGGAGAGGTCTTGTAAGACTTCCTTGTTTTTGCCACGCAACAGGTTGTGACCCTCAGCTTCTGCCAAGAGAAGCTAGAACTCCCATGGGAAAATTCTCCCAACAGGGGAGTCCAAAGCCTTGAAACTTTACAGCTTTTAACCCCCTTTAGATCTAAAGGCAGGGCAGCCAGGAGGCGCTGCAATGGATAGTGTTGGGTCTGGAGTCAGGAAGACTCATCTTCCTGAGTTCAAGTCCAGCTTCAGATACTTACTAGCCGTGTAACTATATTTGCCTCAGTTTCCTCATCTGTAAAATGAACCAGAGAAGGAAATGGCAAACCACTCCAGTGTCTCTGCCAAGAAAACCCCAAATGGAATCACAAAGAATCATGCATAACTGAAATGTCTGAAAATCAAGATCTAAGGATCCTCTTATCCCATACTCTCAGGCTAGAAGGAACTTTAAAGTGGGATAATGGGGAAGAGGGGTAGGACTTCTTGGGGGAGAAAGATGGACTGCCAAGAAGTAAGACTCCCTAAGTAGGAGGACTTCCAGATGGGACATATCAATGGAGTGGGGTATCCTATTTCAGATAGTACTCCATGGGGTCACCTAGAGGTTGGAATGGGAAGACAGGGCAAAAAAAAGTACAGACCCCTATCCCTACCCACCCAACTCCCTCCAACAAATATGGAAAGTCATTCACAGATACATATACGTGGGCACTCATACCAATCATACATTTCTATAACCCTCTAAGGTTTATGAAGCACTTTACTAATAGCAACCCTGTAAGGGAGAGCCATAGACACAAAATATAGACAGAAAAACATATTAATGGTCACAAATGCCAACGGGGACTTTGTATTGAGTCACATGCATAGAAACACATTGTTATTTCCTTTTCAAATCTAACACCCTTAGCTCTTCCCTTATTTTCTCTAGATTTCTCTCTTTCCTCAGTAGCCTCGAGCCCTTCTCCCCAGCTGGGTCCTGAGAAAGACTCATGAAAAACAGGTGTTTAAGAGCAGGTGGGCAGGCACAGGCCCATGTAAATCAGGGCAGGATGAAAGCAGTTCTGTGCATGGGCAGCCCTGGGAGAGAAGCTGTGAGACACCAGGTGAGTGATCTCTAGTCCCAGTATGTGGGAGGCAGAATCATCACTGGTAATTGGAGGGCTGGAGAGGGAGGAGCAAAGCACCTGATAATGTTGATTCCTTGTAAACTTAGTGAGCTGCTTTCAAAAAACTAAAATCATTTAGTCTTGTTAGCTAAGGAAACACATAATTCTCTGACCTCCAGGCCTCCCCCAACTGTTTGTAGGTCAAGTAGGGCCAGATCCAACCCCCTGCCTCCGAGGCAGGGCTGCCCCTCTCTATTCCAGACGGATGGAGAACTCTTTGGCTTCCAAACCTATTTGTAGCAAGATTTCTTTTACTCCTTCAGGCACCAGTAATTAATCAGGGGGCAGCTAGATGGCACAGAGCACCTGCCTGGGCCTGGTGTCAGGAAGACTCATCTTCCAGAGTTCAAATCTGGCTTCAGACACTTACTAACTTGGTGACCCTGGTAAGTTACTTAATTCTGCTTGCCTCAATTTCCTCGTCTGTAAAATGATAGCGAGATGGCAAACAACCACTCTAATATATTTTGCCAAGAAAAACCCCAGAATGGGGTCACAAAGAATCAGATATGACTGAAACGACTCAACAGCAATAAAAATTAATCAAGGCTCATGCCCTTGGTTTTATCATATATCTTTAAGCTGTGGCCTTATTTGTTTGTTTCTGTCACATATGTTAGCTCAGGGCACATCAGAATGGGGGCTTCCTGAAGGCAGGGGCTCTGTCTTTCCCATAAGACTCAGAGATTCCCAAGGGCAAGCACTGAGTCTCCTCCTCCTCCCCCACTTCCTTTCTCACCTGGGGGAGCATTGAGAGCCGACCTTGTGTCTCCTCTATTAGACTGGGGGCTCTCTGATGGCACAGCATGCCTCTGTGAAAGATGGTCTCTCCTAGGCATATACCATTCCCTGTTTAATTACTGATGGTTATTTAATCATTACTTTCATGCTTTAAGGATCTGTTACTTAACTGGTGTGGGTAACCACTCCCTACAACACAGACTGTAACCCCTGAATGTCTTTAAGTAAATCTGTGGTCAACCTGGTAATAAACGAGCCTCTCTGAACTTAGATAAACTGGTCCTTAAATAACAGACCAATAGTTCCCTAAACCATTTCATCACTTTTTAAAAATCAATCAGTAGGTATTTATTAAGCACTGGGGATGCAAAAGTAAAAATGTAACAATCCCTGTTTTCAAGGAGTATACATTCTATGGCAGAAAAAATTGGAAGGGGAATGGGACACTAGCAGTTTGGGGGTCAGGACAGACCTCAGGGAGGGAATGATGTTTAAGCTGAACTGCGCAGGAAGCTGGAATTTATAAGAGATGGAGGTGAGGAGGGAATGTATTCTAAGCATGGGGCACAGCCTGTGGAAAGGTAAGATTGAGAGGAATGGAATTATGTACATGAGAAACAGCTAGGTGGCATAATGGATAGAGCACCAGGCCTGGAGTCTGGAAGACTTGTCTTCCTGAGTTCAAATCTGGCCTCAGACATTTACTAGCTGTGTGACCCTGGGCATGTTGCTTTACCCTGTTTGCCTCAATTTCTTCATATGTAAAATGAGCTGGAGAAGGAAAAGTCAAACCACTCCAAATGGGGTCACAAAGAATTGGAAACAACTCAACAGCAACAAGCCCGCTGAGCAGGGGAAATTATAGCGTAACTGAAGAGCTTTATCTGGAAGGTCTGGAATGGATGATTGAGGGAGATTACTATCTCATCAGGTGATTTTGCTGCCATCTCACAGAAAGCAGGGAATTGGACAAGTTGTCTTTCCTGAACTGTTGTACCACAATTAGTCTATCGGGTTACTCTACAAAGCTGCTTCCATCTTAAACTGTTTTCCAACTACTTCCAGGCCTGGCAGATGTAGGTTTTTAAAGGCTACCAGGGGTGTGGCCATTCTTTAGCCAGGCGATGTCGAGCCACCTTTTTCAGTCTCATCAGGGAAACTTCTTCACAATTTGTAAAGTGTTAACAGGGTAGGGACATGTTTTTGTTCTTCATTCAATAGATTAATGTCTCCTTATTTTGTATTATCTATCCTTTGCTTTCTGTGATCATATCAACTGGCTGGTATGGAAACCAACTCCCTCCAAGCTCCATCTCCCTCTACCATTATGTTTTTTTTCCCCTAGCACCTAGCATAATAGCTTCCAAACATTGAAACTCTATGACAGAGAGTGTAACTCCGATGGGTTGGCCAAGTTGTTTGAATGCCAAATGTACATTTCCCTAAAAGACTATTTTATGGAGAACTCACACAGAATTCAGAAGAAGTGTTACAATGACACTTTCAAAGTCTCTCTGAAGAACTTTGGAATTGATTGTGAGACATGGGGGACACTGACACAGTGACTACACAGACACTGGGGGGTCCTACCCAGCATGATGTGCCTATATGAAAGAAGGCACTGTGCTCTATGACTGAAGCAGAACTTCAATAGCTCAAAAGAAACATGAGATATGTCAATTAGAGACATCTCCCCCCAAATGCTCATATGGACTATTTGTGCCCAACCTGTGGCAAAGCCTTCTAAGCTCATATTGGTCTGTCAGTCACAGTCTGGCACATTGTATCCTGACTCCAACATAGTGATGTCCTTTTGGTCCTCTTTGAGCACAGAGGACAACCAACCAACCTGGCATAATACCTGAAATATAGCAGATGCAGAAAAAAAAATATTTGTTGATTGATTCCCTCATACTTTCTCATCTCATAATTTCCAGTGTAACTTCACCATTGATAGTCAATAAGTAATTAAATGGTTATTATGTTATACTATAAGAAATACAGAAACCTTGAAAAGCAAGATCCCTGTCCTCATGGAATTTATACCCAATTTGGGGAGAGATGCACATAAAAAATTATAAGAAAAACTTTGGTGCAGAGTCTAAAAGTCTTTGGAATACAGAAGTCCAGAGCAGTCAAGAAAGATTCCTTAGCATTTTTAGGATGAGTAGAATTTGTACAAATGAGAGGAGGCATTCTAGACAATGGCAATATGACCAAAGTCCCAGAAGCAAAAATGAGCATAACATACCGGTTTTGGGAATGGAGAAGAGATAGAACAAAAAGCAAACTGTCCAAACCAATACAAACAGATAATTTTTCCCATGGAGAATAAATCTAGACAAACTTCTGGAAAAAACAGAATCTCTTATTTCATGGGCCAATAAGAAGGAATCAAAAGTAATAACCAGATCAAGTTACTATTATTATTATTATTATCATTATTATTATTTATTAGTCCCATCAACAAGATGGGTCAGCTATATCATATCTGGTCATACACACACATGTATGTATATGTATATGTATATGTACATGTGACAGAGAGCCTACAAAGGCTTATCAGTCCCATTAACTGCTTTCTTCTTCTGTATGGTCTTAGCCCAGCCCTTTCCTTCTCAGGATCTTACAATATCTAAGGTTCATTCCACTTCTAAATTCCATGATCCTGTAGAATGGGATAGAAACTGGACCTGTGGTGTCATTGTTATGAGGAACTTCCAGAGAGGAAATTCCTCTTACCAAAATAAATTGGCACCTTCTCTGCAATTTCTAGTCTTACATAGAATCCCAGAGCAGTAGTGTAAACCCAAATAGAAATGGGGGCCACTAATCTGTACTTAAGGATCCCTGTGAGTTGCATAGTGACTTAGTTTTCAAATGGAATGTCATCCATGTTTTATTGTATTTTTATTTATTTTAAAAAATATTTCCCAATTACATTTTAATCTATATCAGGATGAATTTCCATGTTTGACACCTCTGTCCTAAGGCACTGAGAGATTACATGAATTAACCTAGAATTGCATAGCCAGTGTGTTTTAAAGGCAAGATTTGAATCCAGGTTCTTGATTTCAAAGCCAGTTTTCTATCCACTATATCATGCTGCCTCTGATCATGTATAACTACAAATAAACAGACAAATAAATGGACAAATAAATAAATTGGTAGAATAATTCTAGATTATATCACTGGTAACTTTGAAGTCTTGGGAAAGAAATTGAGGGATTTCCGGGATACAGATAACATTTTCATCTTTTCTTTCAATTGAAGGTTGGCTTTTAGAAGAGAAGGAATGATGTGTATAAAGAACAGGTGACCATAGATGATGTAGCAGAAGCAGAGGCTAACACTGATACAGTGCTTGCTATGTGCTGAGTGCTTTACGAATACTATCTTATTTATTTTCAGAACATCTCTGGGAGTAGGTGCTGTTATTATCCCCATTTTACAGGTGAAGAAACTGAGGAAAACAGAGATTAAATGACTTGTCTAGAGTCATACATCTATTAAATGTCTGTGGCTGGGTTTAAACTCGGATTTTCTTCCTGACTCCAAGTCTGGTGCTCTGTTTGCTACGCAATCTCACCCAGGAAAAAAAGTCTTTGATTTCTTGGTCCGTGGCTCAAGATAACAGAATAATGGACTAGAACTCTTTTCAGGAAGACTAAGAAGGAAGGGTTTGAGGTTTGAGGTTTGAACACATGAACAAGAGGGCTTGAAGTTGAATGTTGAGGAGCAGAGAAACAAAAAGACCAAGTAAAACTGGACACTATGGAAGGACAATTGTTGTTCGTGCTTTGTTCTCAAAGAGGACCAATGACATCAGGAGGGTGATGTTTTGACATGCAAGTGAATCAGAATTAAGTGAGGCAGAGCTAAACAAAGTCATCAGCCTCACTTTCTTCTCCAGAGTCGTTCAGAGTCCAGTGGAATACATAGGTCAGGACAATTGGTGATGGCCCTCAGAAGCATAATAGATATTACAGAAAGAAGAATAACAATGAAATAAAAGAACTTATAAGAGGGTCTGAAACAATACCTATGGCCTCAGACGTCTACTTACCAATCTAAAGATCACGGGGTACAAACAAAATGAATTTCAGATTTAAACACAAGAGACATTGTTGCATAGTAGACAGAGAGCTGACCTCAGAGCCGGGAATATCTAGGCTCAAGTCCTGCTTATGACACTTAATGGCTGTAGGATCCCATATAAGCTACTTGGTTTCCCAGTGCTCTAGGCAATTCTCAAAGACTTGAAAGTGTCATTCCCCCAATGACAGAGGGAGTTGACGCACCTGGGAGTTGCCTATACCAAAGAAACCACAGGTCTAGTATCTATCTCTGCCATTAAACTAACTTAGATCACTAGAAATGTGGAATCTCAGAGTTGGGAGGGAGCTCAAAGATCATCTAGTTCCACCTATACCTACCTTAAAGAATCCCCTCTCAGGGGCAGCTAGGTGGCACAGTGGATAGAGCTCTGGCCTTGGAGTCAGGAGGACCTGAGTTCAAATGTGACTTCAGGCACTTGACACTTACTAGCTGTGTGACCCTGGGCAAGTCAATTAACCCCAATTGCCTCACCAAAAAGAAAAAAAAAAGAATCCCCTCTACAACATACCTGGTCAATGATTTTGCTGGAAGATCTCCATTGAAGGGGAACGCACTACTTCACCAGGTGGCCCATCCAATGTTGAAATAGTTCTAATTGTTAATCAAAGCTAGATGGAGGTTACTTACGTGTGTTAGCATACTAGCTTTTACCACTGTGTGTGATCTCTCTTTGCATTTATTCACCATCACCATCAGTCCTACACACACACACACACACATACACACACACACAGACTTCCTAAACCAGGGGTGGGGAACCTCCGGCCTCGAGGCCACATGTGGTTCTCTAGGTTCTCAAGCACAACCCTTTGGCTGAATCCAAACTTCATATAAATTAGTTATTTTGTACAAGGAGGCTCAAATAAAAGAAAAAAAATGAGAGAAGGAAAATGAAAAATAGTATGCTTTAGTCTGTATTCAAACAATATCAGTTCTTTCTCTGGAGGCGGATAATATGCTTCACCATTAGTTTTTGAGGTTGTCTTGGATCATTATAACACTGAGAGTCGCTAAGTCATTCACATTCGTCATCGAACAATATTGCTGTTAGTATGCACAACGTTGTCTTGGTTCTGTTCACTTCACTTTGCACCAGTTCATGTAAGTTTTTCTAGGTTTTTCTGAAATCATCCTGCTCATCATTTCTTACAGCACAATAATATTCCATTACAATCATATACCACAGTTTCTTTAGCCATTCCCCAATTGGTGGGCATCCCTTTGATTTCCAATTCTTATCCACCACAAAAAGAGCTGCTATAAATATTTAACAAATGTTTTTAGGCACCTACTGTGACCAGGGCACTGTTCTAGGGGAACTACAAGGTTTTGATAAGGTAAGATCTGTACTCTCCTTGAGTTAAGTCTAGTGGCATAGTAAGACATAAATACAGATAACTACAATATACAATATTGTAGGATACATATTATGGGATAAAATTCATCCAAAAAGGTATAAAGCAAAGGTTTATGTGAGATCCAACGTCTTTCTTTACCTATTAGGAGGTTCATTGAAAGCTTTATGTTGAGCAAATGCATTTGGCCCTTTCAGACTCACGACTGAAATAAATGAAAAGACATGCTCTGTTCAGAACAAACAAATTTAATAGAAATCTCTCAGAAGAGATGGCATGGCAAGCATAGCAACCCTGTACATTAAAGAGATACACACCTGCTTGGTGATGGGAAAAGGATGTCAGGGCCCAAGAGTCCGACTGCCAGGCTCCCATAACTTCTGACACAGGTATTCCCAAGAGGAAAAAAAAAACTCAAAAGATGTTATTGGTTTTGTGGCACAGTCATTATTACCCAAAACCTTCATTTCTTCCATGTCCAATAGTTTAGGCAGCTTGCACTACAGCCTGGCACAAAGTATTTCCCCAGATACAGACATACAGGGGAAAATCACCCAAGAATAATACAAGATTCCCTAGAAACTTATTGCTTTGCCTCCAAGCAGTTTCAACTGTTTTTTTTTTGTTCTTTCTATTATTGTTTTGACGAACAGCTCTAAAGTCCAGGCCAAAAATTCCAGGTATCTGAATTTTTATCTGCTGTCTACCAACAGCCTGTGACTAGGAGAAGAGCTGGTGGACTCCTTAAGGCTCTTGATAATACAACTTTTTTCTGCTTTCCCTTCTCTAATTGAGATAGCTAGATAGTACAGTAAATAGATTGGGTAGGGAACCTGCGGCCTTGAGGCCACATGTGACCCTCTAAGTCTTCAAGTGCAGCTCTTTGACTGAATCTAAACTTTCAGTCAAAGGGCTGCACTTGAGGACCTAGAGGGCCATATGTGGCCTTGAGGCCACAGGTTCTCTATCCTTGGTAGAGTGTTAGCTCTAGAATCAAGAAGATGAGTTCAAATCTCGCCCTTAGATACTAGCTGTATGACCCTGGGCAGGTCATTCAACCTCTATTTGCCTCCATTTCCTCAACTGGAAAAATAGCGATCATAATAGCATCTACCTCCCAGGGTTGTTGGGAGGAACAAATGAAATGATATTTGTAAAATGCTTTAGCACAGAGCCTGGCACTTAATAGGTGCTATATAAATGTTTCCTCCCTTCATAGTTCAGCCACTTTATCTTGCTGATTATATATGGGTACACAGGAAATCAGATTGCGGTGTGAGTAGGTGGGTTGGAGGGGTTTGTGAAAAATTCTAAGACCCTTAAAAAGCTTTTTAGGTATGTCCAAAGGAAGAACAATATGTTTGGCACATATTAGGTGCTTAATAAATGTTAATTGATCGATTGAGATTAATTCATTGGCGGTAGTTGGTTTAGCATTAATAAGCAACAGAGAGAAAGCAGAACTACTCAACTTTCATTTTACTTTCATCTTTTCTACCAAAGAGAATATTTATTTTCAAACTAGAAAGTGTAAAACAAACATGATTATAAGGGAATTAAAGCCTAAGATAGGAAAAGAGGTAGTAGGAAAAAACTGTAGATACTTTAAATAGCTGATATTTATATAGCCTTTTAAGATTCTCAAAGCATTTTTATAAACAATGTCTCATTAGATCCTCACAGCAACCATGCTAGATAAGTACTGTTATTGTTCCCATTTTACAGATGAGGAAACTGATGCTTAGAGAAGTCAAGGGTCACTAGTAAGTATAGATAATAGTCATTAGTAAGTATAACTAGTAATGGTAGGAGACAGGATTCGTCCCTTGTTGTCTCCTGTCTCCAAATTCTGGTCTTTCCATTACATTATGGTGTCTCTCTAAATCTCCTTGAATCTAGGGATTCAATCAAATTATAACCTAGGGTATTGCAAAAACTTGCAGATAGGCTGGAGGAACTGTTATCAACAATCTTTGAGGAATCCTTGAGAATGAGAGAGGGGCCAAAAAACTCATGATGGTCAAATGTTCTGAATTTCTGAAAGGGTAAAAAAGTAAATTCTAGGAACCAGAGATGTGTTAATCCCCAGCAGAAATCTAGGAGAGATTATTAAAAAGAGGGTTTATGAGAGCTTTGAATGAGAAGTAGGGATCACCAGAAGCCAACAGGGGTCTAATAAGAAATCTTGTCAAAATAAATTCATTATCTTTTTTTGACAGGGTAGCTAACCTAGTACATTAGGGAAATGCCATAAACTATATATCTTGATTTGATAAAATTTCTTTGATAAAGTTTTTCATCATGTGCTGGTAGAAATGATAGAAAAATATAGGCTGGATGATAGAACAGCTAGGCAGATTTGTAGCTAGTTAGGAGACTATATCCGAAGAGAGAGATGATTAATTTATTTATGACAACCTTGGATTGAAGGAGGACTCTACTGGAATACCACCAAGGACCTGTCCTTGGGAGCCTGTTCTACTCAACATTTTTATCACTAACTTGGATAAAGACATCAAAATTTTAAATCATGCAAGACTCTGAAGGATATATAATATGTTAGATGATTGAATCTATCTCAAAACATCAACAGACTGGAAGAATTGAGTGAATCAAATATAATTTAAGAGAGATAAATAACTTAAATTTTAAAATCAACTGTAAAATTACGGGATGGAAAGATGTGGTTAAAAGCTGTTCCTATGAAAAGATCTGAGGATTTTAGTAATGATGATGATGATGATAGCAACCTTTAAGGTTTAAAGAGCACTGTACATATATTATCTCATTTGATCCTCTCAACAAACCTGTGAGGTAGGAGCTATTTTTATACCCATTTTGCAGAGGAGAAAATAGAAATAGACTCAGAGGTTTTAAGTGACTTGCCCAAGGTCATGCAGCTAGAATGTGTCTGAGGTGGTATTTGAATTCAGGTCTTCTTGACTCCAAGTCCAAGGCTCTTATGCACTGAGCCACCTAGCTAGCAGGCTTTAAGTTCAACATAATCAGTGTGAAGTAGTTGACAAAACAAACAAACAAAAAAAACCAACCTATTGTGGTCTAAGGCTATATTTAAGGAAGTGCGGCATTCAGAATAAGAAGTAGGACCTGCTAAGTCCCTGTCAGCTCTAAATCCAAGACTAAGATTACTATACTATTCCCCAGGGAGAACTATATTAGAAACAATACTGATAGATTTTCTTTTTACATTACTTTTATATGAATATATCCTTTTCCCTAGAACAAAAAATCAAATGGAAAATGGGGAAGGAGGGAAAGAGGGATGGAGCAGTTCAGTAAAAGCAATACATCAACTGAGTCTGACAGAATATTCAATGTTCTGCAGCCATATCCCTCCACAACTGCAAAGAGGGGAATGTGCATTTCTTCATCTCTTTTTCATACACAAGTTTGATCATTTTACAAGGGGTGGTGTGTGCTGTGCTTTGTGCTTTGTGTGTGTAAGTTATGTGTGTCCACACGAGTCTATCTAGAAGTGAAAGGTATGAATAGATCTCTAAAGTATCCCCCACATGCCCCCTTCTGTAATGGAGACTCATTCTTAGGGAGGCAGAAAGTTGGGGCCGGAGACTGGTCACTGCATTGTCCTCAAAGAAAGGTAAGTGCACCAAAAATATGTGTATCCACTACTCTAAAGACCGTTAATCTAGGGGAAATAATGTGTAGGTTCAAGCTGAGTTCCTGATTGCTTAATGGGGAAGGAGTTGCCTTAATGGGGAAGGAGTGTCCCTAGCTATGTACCCAAGACTCGGATGCAAATCTTGTACACATACCCTTCCCCAAATGCCAGGTCTACAAGAATGCACGTAGCAAATAGAAAATAAATCCATTAGTATGATTTGATAGCAAACAGAAATCAAAGATGTTATATCAATAAAAATAGACTATATACCGAGCAAATGAACTCTCCTGTTGAGAATGAGATATCTCAACTCATCCAAGAAAATTCCTCTAAGTCTCTAGTGCAGTAATCTGGGAATAGGGGCATGAGGAAGGTGCCTGCTCTTCTACACCCCAAATTTTTCTTTAGAGGTAGTTAGGGGATGCAGTGAATAAGAAAGAACTGAGTTCAAATCTGGCCTGAGACACTTAATAGTTGTGTGACCCCAGGCAAATCTCTGTTCACCTCAGTTTCCTCAGCTGTAAAATGGGATTAATAATTTACACCTACCTCCCAGAGTTGTTGTAAGGCTCAAATGAGATAATATTTGTAAAGCACTTAGCACAGTGCCTGCACATCCCCTCCCTAACTTTGTCCTTCCCAGGTACCTGGAGAGTATTTGGAACTGTGTGCCTTCTTTCTCAATGCTGGAAGCTAGAAGATCAAGATCCCTCTTCTCCCTCAAACTCTCACCAACTCTGCCCTTCATGTAGGCATGGAGGATTGAGCAATCATTTTCTACCATTGAGGGGAGTCTTATACAAAAAGGCTTTGAGTCACAGAATATAATTATAATTGCTCATTAGTCAGCGTAGTTTTGTTGTCGTTTTTCATTCTATTTGCATTGTTGAGTCATTGATGATATTGTTTTCTTGGTTCTGCTTATTTCACTGTCTCAGTTTATGTAAGTCCTCCCATATTCATCATTTCTTGTAGTGTAGAAATATCCCATTACATTCGTACCACAATTTATTTAGTCACAACACATTCTGTTCTTTACTAATTTAAAAACTGATACTATGAATATTTAGTGTATATTGAACCTTACTTTCTCTCTCTGATCTCCATGAGGTATATGCTTAACAGTGGGATGTGTCAATCAAAGGGTATAAGTATTTTAGTCACTTTCTTAGCATTAATCAAAATAGCTTTCCAGAATGGCTGGGGCCATTTCACAAGGAAGGTGGGATGCTGACACGCCAGAGGATATCCAGAACAGGACAAATAGGATGATAATAGAACCAGAGCTAAAACTGAAGACAAGTGAGATAAGAGGGAGCCCCTAGTTGCCACCACTAAATTAGTCCACAGGCCTGGATGAACCACAAACATCCCACGGTACTGAAAGAACTTCTTTTCAAAAAATGGAAGAGATTAGAATTTGGAGAAGGCTAGTTCATCTGAATTCAATTCTAGGCAAAACTTGATATTTAAAGAATTGTTTGTGAAAATTTAGAAAGTAAAGTGATCCCAAAGGGCCAATATGAATTTTTCAAGATTAGGCCATGGAAGATTAATCTCATTTCCTTTTTTACTAAGTGGATAAATCAGCAGAATGCTATAGATAATAGCAAACTTGGACCTCAGTAAAGCATTCATGTTATCTGTTTGAACAAATGGAGATGCATGGGCTAGGTGATTCAATATCTAGGTGAATCCAGAACCTGATGAATGATGATATTGAAGTGGTAGTCATTAATAGGTTGATGCAAACTTGGAGGTTGGCTATTAGTGAAATGCCTCAAGTAACTCTCCTTGGACCTATGCTATTCAACATTCTATCAGTAACTTGGATGAAGACATTGATGGAATGTTTCTCAAATTTGCAAATGGTGTGAAGCTTGGAGGTATATCACACATTTGATCTTAGATTTGATAACACACATTGACAGTTGTCAGATGATATCAATGAGCTAAACTGTCAGGCCAAAGCTCAAAAATTCCATTGGATATAGATATTCCTTCCAATGGTACAGATTGTAACCCATTCATCTCTGACCATCTTATGTGAGTGAGTTTCATCCCATTTTTAAAGTTCTTCACAGGGGATCTACCCAATATATTGAAGGTCTTTTCAAGTTCTCTCCATATTGCATAAATATCATTGGAATATATAGACTGTTCATTGGTTTTACCTCACCCTTTCTATGTGATTGTCTTATCCCCCCCGTTACATGTGTCTTTGATAATATCCTTGACACAACTTTTCCCAGACAATTCCTTATTTATAACATATAGTCTGCTTACATTCATCATACAATACTCTACTGTTCTTTGGCTGTTACTCAACTTCAGTTCTTTGGAATTATAGTGTCCTTTGACACTCAGTCATGAAATACCACTAGAAAAATATTGATACTACAATGAAAAGCCCTGAAGCTTGGAATCGTTGAAAAAACCTAGTTTCCCAAGGGGAATTTAGCCTTTTCTTTTCCTCCTCTTAAATTCTAGGCCTAGCTCATTGTTTATTCATAGTGTTTGTCCAAGATATAGATACTAATGGACAAGCTTTAGAGATTTCTTCAACCAATTGTATATCCTAGTTTGGACAATAGGTATTCTTCATCCACTTGTTTTTTTTTTCTGTATAGATACTTGACCAAATTATTCTGATCGTGGAAGCTTTTACTTCCTCTGTAGAATAAGGTGACCCTGTGCATTTGAATGATACACTAGAAAGTGTCAACTCTAGGAAATATATTTACTCATACTGGAATGGTTTTGAACACTGTCTTGGCAACAAACTATATTTGATTTAAGGACTAACCTAGAAAAATGTGGAAAAAAGACTCATCGCAAGTAGGCTAGCTTCTTGATGATTACTTTGCAACACATGAAACAATGACAAATATAAGTGAAATGAATGTAAAGTCTAACAATTGGGTTCAAACATTTAACTATACAAGTACAACATGGATGAAACATGGTTAGACAATAGTTTCTTTAGGATTTTAGCAGACTGCAAGCAACAGTATGACATAGTCACAAAAAGCTAATGCTGTCTCAAGCTGCTGCATTAAAAGAGTTATTTTGTCCACAATGAGGAAGGCAATGGTCCCATTGCATCTTGCCCTGGTTGGACTACATCTGGAATATTCTATTCAGTTCTGGGCATGACATGGAAGACATTGATGAACTTCACTGCATCTAGAGATGGGCAACCAGGATGTTGAGGAGACTGGATATTATGCCATGCTATGATCAGCTAAAAGAATTAAAGATGCTTGCTTAGTCTGGAAAAGGGAAGTCTGGAAGGGAGGAAGTGTGAAATAACTGTCTTCAGATCAGTGAAGAACTGCTGTGTGAAAGGGGGATTATATTCTACTTCTCCCCCAGAGGGCAGGGCAAGAAATAAGTTAATATCTGGAGAGAGGAAGATTTCAGCTTGATGTAAGAGAAAATGTTTTACAATTAGAGCATCTAGGTGGCCCATTGGATAATAGTTCTGGGCCTGGAGTCGGGAAGATCTGAGTTCAAATCCAGTCTCAGGTACTTACTAGCTTTTCAACCTTGGGCAAATTATTTAATCTCTTTTTGTCTTAGTCCATTGAAGAAGGAAATGAGAAAACACTCCAAAATCTTTGGCATGAAAACTCCATGAACAGTATTGGTGTGTTATGGTCACAAAGAGTTGAACATGACTGAATAAAGTGGAATGGGCTAACTCAGGAGATAATGGATTTCCCATTACCACATGTGTTCAAACACATTGGATGGTTGCTCTTCAGGGATGCTATAGAGGAGTTGCCTGTTCAAATTGTTGTTGTTCATCCTTCATTTGCAAAGAGGACCAATGACATCACGATGTGATGGGGGATGCCCAGACTTGTGCTTGAAATGAATTCAAGTGAAATAGAGTTGCACAAAGTCATCAGTTTCACTCTCTCTTCCAGAGTCAGTGAAATCTGGTGGCAAGACAGCTTAAATTAGAATGACCCTCCCTTCTTCCTAATGTCCTCATTTTTGTTGAGAGTACCATCATCCTTCTAGTCACACAAGTTCACAACTTTGGAGTCTTCCTCAACTGATCCTCTTCCTCATACCCCATTTCCAAGTCTGATTGATTTAACCTCTACAATATCATTTCTCATTTCCTTCCCTTTCTAACCATTCCATCTTAGTTCAAGTCCTCATTGCCTCTCACCTGAATTATGCAATAACCTCCTAATTAATCTCTCTGCTTCCAATCTCTTCCTTTTCCAATAGATACTCAATGCAGCTGCTAGACTGATGTTCCTAAAGTACACATCTAACCATGTCCCTTCTCTGCTCAAGAAATACCAGTGACTTCCAATCATCTATATGAAAAAATTCAAAACTCCCCTGTATGGTATTTAAAGCTCTTCACAATCTGGCTTCAGCCTATTTTCCTAGATTTATTACACGTTACTGCAAAGCAGAGATTGCTTCATTCATTATAGTTAATAATAAAATTAAAAGTTAGCAATTATATAGTACTTCAAGGTTTGCAATACACTTTACATATTATCTCATTTGATCCTCATGACAACCCTGTGAGATAGATGATAATTACTATACTTATTTTACAGACAAAGAAACTGAGGCTGAGAGAGATTAAATGATTTACTCAGGCTTACACAACTAAGTAAGTGTCTGAGGCTGAATCTGAACTCAGGTCTTCCGAACTGCAAGTCAGACACTATTGATTGTGCCATCTAGCTACTGCCTTCATCACTTAGCACAGTACTTGGCACTTTGTGGGTGTTTAATAAATACTTACAGTGCGCTTGGTTGATTAATAATATTCCAGTCAAATTGCCCTACTTGTTGATTCCCATAACAGACATTCTGTCCTTCATCTCCCTATGTTTGTACAGGTTGTCCTCTATGCAGGGAATTCATTTCCTCCTCATCTTTATCTCTAGGAACCCCTAGCTTCCTTCAAGTATCAGCTCTTATTACTTTCTACAGGAGCATATCTAGATCCCCAATTCTGTTCCCTGTCACCAGTGTTTTCCTCTGCAAACTTTGTACACAGCTAAGTGGCACAGTGGATAGAGCACTGGGCTTGGAATCAGGAAGACTCATCTTCACAAGATCAAATCCTTCCTCAATTTACTAGTTGTGTGACCCTATTTGCCTCACAACCCATTTGCCTCAATTTCCTCATCTGTAAAATGATCTGGAAAAGGAAATGGCAAACCACTCCAGTATCTTTGCCAAGAAAACCCCATACAGGGTCACAAAGAGTTGGACATGACTGAAACAACTGAACAACAACAACACATTTCATATTTACTTATCTATGTTTGGGTTGTGTGCACATGTGTATGTTTATATTCTCTCTAACCCAGTACAATATAGAATCCTTGAAGTCTGAAGGCAGGGACCATTTCTTTCTTTTTTCTTTTTCGTTGTATACCCAGCATCTAGCATATAGAGGGAGTTTAATAAATGTTTGTTCAATAAATGAATGAACTCCATGATCCTTTTCAACTCCGAGATTCTGAGGGCCTGTGAAAACCATATCATACGAGGATGAGTTAAAAGATTTATTTAGTCCAGAGAAGAAAAGAGTCTAACCTTTGTGAATCATGAGCTAATTCTGTCAGAGTCAAAGACCCTTCTGAGCATCTTAGTGATCTGAGAACACGGAGGGAGCTGGGGAGTAGGATGGCTGGGGATGAGGGTGATACCAGAGAGACACTCTCCCTTCCTCCCCAATCATCAGCTTCCCTGTCTCCATTGCTTTTGTTTTCAGCACCAGGCTAGTAATAACACCTTGTGGGGAGGAAGGAGAGGGCGGGAGAGGGATTTCCAGTGAAGGAATTTCTACTCTTTTCTCAGTGCTGGTCAACAACTTCTCCACAATTTATGCCTTGGGAACTTGGAAGATTAAATGGCTTACCTGGGGGATCTTACAACTACTTTGTGTCAGAAATAGAACTTGAACTCAAGTCTTCCTGACTCCGGACTCTTCTCTGACTCTATTCACAATCCCACAAGAGTAATTAAAAAATACGTGTGTAGCCTTTTATGATTAGGTTTCATTTTCATCATCTTATTTGATCAGCTTGATAAGGTAGGGCAGGAATTATCTCATTTTACAGGAAGACAAACTGAGGGAGTGCCTAAAATCAACTGAGTGGGTTTATGACAGAGATGAAACTAGAATTCAGTCCCTGATTTCTAGGCCAATGCACTTTCCATTACACCATGCTGAAACATTGCTTAAAGCAGCCCCTCTCAATTCTGTTTGCCACCAACACCCTTCAGCCCCCCACACTCACAAACACACATGTTGCAGGTGGTCCCTCTGCCCTTTAGTTTCTACAGCTCTTTGGAGAGACCCAGTCAGTCCCTGATGGTGCTACTTCCTCTCTCCCAGGCTGCCTCCCGCCTGATGCGATTATAAATCACTGCACTTTCCATACATTCAGACCTGATGTTTAATTCATTGCTATCCTGGCTGTTTTAATGCAGAACATTTATTCTGTGGAAGGAACAGCTTTGTTTTCCCTCTGCAGTGTTATTCTCTTTGTTTAGAATGCCATTTCCATGGCTTTGGTTGGGGGTGGGGGGTGGCATAGAGGGAGTAGGCTTGTTGTTTGGCTGCTCACTGGCCTCTCGCCCCACCCCCCCTCCAGTGGAGTGACCTACTCTGCCTCCTGGGGACTCAGGCATGTCTGCTGGTGAGTCAGCTCCAAGAGAGGAGGCTGCTGGAAAGTGAGGCTTGCCCTGTCTTGGCTTTGCATTCCACACCCCCCCCATCCCCTCAGCCCCTGGGTCCTGAGGCCATGCTGAGACTAAGCTTTGATCTCAGAGATCACAAAACCCTATCATTTGGTAATGTCTCTCAGTGTTTCCGGTTTCTGCCTTAATCAAGGTGATGCTCACTTTAGATTGTGATGGGAGAGAGAGGGAGTCATTCACATTTAACAAAACACCAAAATTCTGTGAAGCCAAACTGGTCAGCCTTCTCTAAGACCTCACATCTCCTGCCCCTTTACATATGCCTTTGCATAGGCTGTCCCTCAAGCCTGAAATATGCCCCTTTTTCACTTCTGTCTGATGTCCCATTACTTCTTCAAATAACACCAAGTAACAAAGTCTCCTTTGATCCTCCTATAATGCTCCTCCCTGGAAAGTACTTTATATCTGTTACTTTTGGTCATTCCTTTCAACAGTCATGTCCAATTCTTTGTGACCCCATTTGGGGTTTTCTTGGAAAAGATACTGGAGTGGTTTGCCATTTTCTTCTCCAGCTCATTTTACAGATAAGGAAACTGAGGCAAACAGAGTTAAGTGACTTGCCCAGGGTCACACAACTAGTAAGTGTCTGAGACCAGATTAGAACTCATGCAGATGAATCTTCCTGGTTCTGAGCTCAGTGCTTTATCACTTCTGTCACCTAGTTGCCCCTACTTTATATCTGGTTTGAATATATTTTCTATTTACTTTTTATGTGTTTGTGCTGTTTCCCCCTTCCCCTCCCCCATAGACTGAAAGTTCCGTAAGGTCAGAGATTGAATTTTTTTTTTTGGCTTTATATTCCCAAAACCTACCAAAGAACCTGGCATATAGTAGGCACTTAATACATGTCTGTTGCATTAGTTAATGAAGGAGAAACTACAAATATTATGATCCTCATTTTATGAAGATCTGCTATGGCCCTTCTCTATTCTATCTTCATGTCACAGAGGTGACCTTTGGTACTTAAAGGCACTGTCAGTGAAGAGCAAGCCCATGCCAGGTCCCACCAAGTAAGATGGGCTCTAAGTGTGCTCCTATGTTGGACCATGTCTGTTATATAAGCGCCAGCCTAGCTAAGTGTAGAGAGGTTCATTGATAGATCCTTAGTCATTAGACAAGACTAGGAGCAGCTAGGCAGCACAGTGGATAGAGTGCTGGCCCTAGAGTCAGGAAAACTCATCTTCCTGAGTTCAAATCTGGCCTCAGACATTTATTAGTTGTGTGACCCTGGGCAAGTCACTTAATCTTGTTTGCCTCAGTTTCCTCGTCTGTAAAATGAGCTGGAGAAGAAAAATGGCAAAGCACTACAGTATCTTTGCCAAGAAAACCCCAAATAGGGTTATGAAGAATCAGGCAAGACTGAAATGACTGAACAACAAAAACTGCATGTTAAGCACTGTGCTAAGGTGAAGAAACTTAAGCACATAAGAGATTTTCCTAAATTTACACAAATAGCTGTTGGTAGAGCAGGGATTAAAATTTACATCTTTCAAGTTATTTGATATGAAAGGAACAGGAAGTTTCCACTGACCCCAAATATATCCTTTCCCCTACTGGTCTGCCATGGAACCTGAAGATCTACCATTAGAGATTTATCCCTTTGGGTCTGTAAGATTTTTCTGGTCATATAGATTCCTCTATTAAAAAGGCAGAAACTGCAAGTTAAAGCAACAAGTATTTATTAAGCACTTACTTTGTGCCTGGCACGTTGGCAAGACCTGGGAATACAAATCCAAACAATGTTAAGACTTTCTAGAGGCAGCCAGGTGACACAGTCAATAGATTACTAGGCCTAGAGATGAGTTCAAATCCTACCTCAGACACTTACTAAATGTGTGACCCTGTGTGACCCTGGGCAAGTCATGTAATCTTTGTCTGCCTCAATTTCCTCATGTGTAACTGGGACTGATAATATCACCTTATTGTTGTTCAGTTGTTCACTTGTATCTGACTCTTCGTGACCCCATAGACTATCACAGGTCAAAGCTATCCACAGGGTTTTCTTGGCAAAGATGCTGGAGTGGTTTGTTATTTCCTTTTCCAGTGGATTAAGGAAAAGAGAAGTTAAGTGACTTGCCCAGGTTTACACAACTAGTAAGTGTCTGAGTCTGGATTTAAACTCAAGTCTTCCTGTCTAGGCCTAGCGCTCTATCCACTGAACCACTTAGCTGCTTCCAATAACAACACCTACCTCCCTGGGGTTGTTGTGTAGATCAGATAAGATAATAATAGTAAAGTGTTTTGCAAACCTGAAAGTGCTATATAAATGCTAGCTATTATGATTTCTCAGTTTAAGCCTTTGAAAGGATTATTATATGTGATGTTTTTCAATTTGAAAATGAGGCATAGTTGGAAAGGGATATAGTTAGATTTCCTCAGTTAGTGACATAGGGCTGGCATGTTATGGTGGGCCACAAGTAGAAAGAGCAATAGATTTTCAATAAGACCTAGATTCCATTCCCTGTTTCTATGTTTCCTAGCAATGTGACTATGAACAATTCATAGGACCATAGGTCTTGGAACTGGAAGAGACATTATGTGTTCTCCATTCCATTTTACAGGTGAGAAAATTGAGGCCTAAGGAGTGAGAATAACTTACTCAAGATCCTACCAATAAGAAATAGCCAAGTTGGATTTGAATCCTCTAACTGACTCCCATTCACTTCTCGAACAATGTATTTCTTTTCCATAAAATGTATAACCTGCCTCATCAGGCCGTAAGACAATTACTTTTATAAACCTTAAATGTGACCTCATGCAGGTATTTTGAACAACTCTCATTCTCATTAGGCTTCAAGCAGGCAGCCAAAGCCATAAAAATGTCTATAGGGGCAGGCCAGAATCAAGAGTAAGAGGAGATGTGGTGAAGAAAGAGTTTGGTCCAGAGTACAGTCAAGACGAGCTAAGAGTGATGGAATGATAATTAGGCAATTAAAAAGCATTTGTTAAGCACAATGTTTTAGACCTTATGCTAGATGGTAGAGCACAAAAGCAAAAATGTAATAGTTCCTGGCCTCAAGGAGCTTACATTTTATCAGGAGAGAAAATATGCATGTGCTTCAGATAAAGTACAAGTGATTTCAGTAGCATTTACAGGTCAGGCAGGCAGAGGGAACTCTATGTGGGGGGGTGGAGGCCATTCAGAAACAAAATGAAAACAGGAACAAAGGAAAGCATGGGGGAGGCACATGAACTTTGCCTGATATAATGAAATGGAGGCAAAGAGAGACACAGCATCAAGTGCATTTTGAGCTAGAGAGATGGGGGGACTTTTTTTGTCAAGTCCGGACTCTCTTACATCTTTGCTGACTAAGGGAGAGCCAAGGGAGCCTGTTAAAGAATGGGATTTTTTTTAGAAGTTCTGGAGTGGAGTGTCAATGAGATTGCCTGGCTGGGTGATGGAGGGTGAGAGTTGGGGAGTGAAGGCCATTCCTTCATTAGTGATAAAATGAGGGATGGATGATGCTGAATGGGAGGATTGAAGATGACCAAAGACACACTCATATACATCATAATTTTGCTCAGGGCTGGCCCTGACTCCAGGAATCAAAGTAGGAGTTAACAAAACTCAACGCCTTGGCACTGACTGTTCTCCATACCTGGAATACATTCCCTTCTCAATTTTGGTTTGTAGAATCTCTTACTTTCTTTAAGATTCAGCTCAAGAACCACTTTCTATCCAAAGCCTTTCCTGACCCCCCCAATTTGTGAGTGTATTCCCCTTCCTAAAAGTACCTTAAATTTATTCTATGTGATTATATATGTACATGTTGTCTCTCCCCATCCATTTTGCTCTTCAAATCTGCAAAATCTACCACAGTGCCTGGTGCACACTAAACATTTCATAAATTCTTGTTTGTCAGCTGAATTATTAAAAGTTATGGCCCTTGTTATTTTTCTTATTAGGGCATCTTCATTTACAAAGCTTCAGATTTAACTTTTCCTAAAAATGAAATGGGCTAGGTTATGCATCATGGGGGAATGAAAGAGACTTGTGGTGCTGGGAAGGGTATTCTAGTCCTATTTCTCTGCCCTTCCTGTGGAAGAAGTCTTATTAGTCCTTTCCATTCATCTTCTCCCAGCTTCCTCATCTCAGATCTCCAGGTTGAGTGACAACATGATATAGAGTTGAAGGAACACTAGACTGAGAGTCAAGAGTCCTGAATTCTATTCCTACCTCTTCTACTAAACATCCCAATGACCTTGGGCAAGTCCATTTCCTTTCTCTTGGCCTTGGTTTCTTCATCTGTAAAATGAGGGGGTTGGACAAGACCATCTCTAAAACCCAATTACAGATTTTCAGATGGCACAAAGTTGATAGGGATAGCATCACATTACGACATTAGGCCAAGTCTAATCAAATAAAATTTAATAGGGATAGATGCAAAGTCTTAAACTTTGGTTCAAAAAATCAGTTTCCCAAGTACAAGATAGGGAGGCATGACTGGAGAGCAATTTGAAAAGGATTTGGGGTTTTAGTGTAGTATAAACTCAATAAAGAGTAAAGAGAGGGACATAGTCAAGAAATTTAATACAATCTCAGACTCTACTATGAGATAGTTTCCTGGATTAAGGAAAGGATAATCTCATTATGCTCTTCCCTAGTTAGATCTCATCTCTAATATCATGTTCAGTTCTGGATACCACATGTTAGGGAGGATGTTGGTAGGTTATTGAGCTTGACAAGCATCCACAAGAGGGCAGTGCTAATGATAAAGATCCTCAAATTGATACCATATGAGGATCAAGTAGAAGAGAATATGTAGGGGATCTGATCTCTATCTTTCACCTATTTGAAGAGTCATATGGAAGAGGGATTAAACTTGCTCTGCTTGGCTCCAGACATCAGAACAAGGATCAAAGGGTGGAAAATGCAAAAAGCCTAATTTAAGTTCAATGTCAGGAAAAACAAAATAAAATTTCCTAATGATTAGAGCTCTCTAAAGGTGGAATGAGATGCTTAAGATTGGTCTTACGAAGTGTCTTTGAAGATTAGTCTTGAGCAGAGCTTTGAAGATGGGATATGGACACAATTTTGTGAAAAGGAGATAAGGGCAAAGAGCCTCTCGGCTGGCTCAGAGATAGGAGGTATATCATGTCATGGGCATGTTGGGCTGGAGGGACCTCAGCCCTTAGGATGGCAAGATCTAAGATGAATCTTCATATTATATTAACAAGATTTAGTCACAAACATTCATAAATGTTGTCAGGTCTCATTATCTAATTTTCTAGAGAAAAAAACCCAGGCCTAGAGAGCAAAAGTACCCAAAGGACACCTTTAATTTCAAATCTCATATATTTCTGACTATATAATACATGCTATATAATATAGAAATATAATAATAAAATAAAATACGTAAATATTTAATATACATAAATAAGGGAATTCAGAAATTTTAATCTGTTCAGAACAAATATAATTCATCCACATTTAAAAGAATATACAGTCCATGAGGACCCATGCAAACCACATGCAAAGACCTCTGTCTCTTTAAAACTTGAGGCCAAATGACATTTCTTAGAGATCACAGATTCTGTGAGTTGGAAGGGACCTCAAAGACTATCTGGTCCAGCTTGTGTCTAAAAGGGAATCTGCCCTACAGTAATCCCCCTAAATGGTCATTCATTCTCAATTGAAGATCACCAGGAAGAAGGATCCTGTTATTTCCTAAGGCAGCTCATTCCACACTTCAACAACCTTAGCTTTCATGAGATTTTTGTTGCACTGAGGTTGATTTCTTGACAACTTTCCCCCACCCCCTCATTCCCAGTTTTACCTTCTGGGGCTGAGGAAAATAAGACTAATCCCTCTCCTAGTTTCTGTGCTGTTTAGTATTTTTATCAGTGACTTGGATAGAGGCATAGATGGTATGTTTCATCAAATCTGCCCATGACACAAAACTGGAAGGGATAGCTAAGAGGATAGAGTACAAAGTCAGGAAACTAAAAGATCTCCACAGGCTGGAACATTGGGCTCAATCAAATAAAATGAAATTTAATAGGAATAAATATAAAGTCCTATATATGAACTAATTTTCCAAATTCAAAATGGAGGAGACAGTACTAAATTGAAATTCTTCGGGGAAAAAAAGGTAAAGGGATTTTAGTGGATCACAAGATCCATGTGCCATGGTGTCTCTGCCATCAGACTGAGGGCTGACTCCTTGGAGGCTGGGAATATGTGTCCACCATCAAATTAGGTATGCCCTGAAGACATTCCTTGTATTTATGTCTCCCTCTGCTTTATTTATACAGTCCCTGTTAGGGGGATCTAATGAACTATGCAGGTTATTCCATACCTTTGCTACCAATCTTTCCTCCTTAGTCTCTCCTCAAGCCAAAATAAAGACCATGGTCTCTTCACGGAAGAATTCTCTCAAGTACCCTTGAGAGATAGTCATAAGTCGCATCTTGAATATTTCCAGTCATGGGGAGTTCATTACTCTCAAAGGTATGGCATTCCACTTTTAGGCAGCTCTAAATATTAGGAAGTTGTCCCTTATATTGAGGCCAAATCTCTGCCCTTTTAATTTCTACCCATTGAATTGAGTTTTACTCTTTGGAGCTATTTAGAACAAGTCTAATCCCTCTTCTAGATGACCGTCCTATAGACTAAATAAGATAACTAAAAGATAGTTATCATTTCCCTATAGACAGAGAGACAGTCCATGAAATGTTGACATGAACTGGAAATTGACAGCAAACAGAACAAAGTGAGGGCAGACAAGTTGAGGAAGGGACAGGAAGAATGAACAAGGAGGGGAATGAAGAAGGGGAAAGGTGTGACCATAGAAACAAATGAGATGGGAAGTAGAAAAGCATTTGGGAAAAAAAAAAAGAATGATATGACCCAGAGAGAGCAAATCGCTTAAATTGGTCCTGACTAGATACCTAGAGAAGAAAGCTAATTTGAGATATTCCTGGGTGTGAGAACTAAGAAGTATAGAATAATCAAGTTGGAGTATTGGGAGTAGAAAGTAGGTTACATGACAGGAGGAGAAGTGGCTTGAACTCAGAAGTTGTGCCTGGAACAAAGGTCAGAAAGGGTCTTATGCTCTCTAGGACCATGGAAGCTTTGGTGACCTAGTGTAACCAAAAGGAGAGGAGACAGAGCAGAGAGTTAAGAATAAAAATCAAACTTATCTTTTTAACTGTACCAAACTAGATTCTATAACTATGCTGTATCCCTGTAATTTTCTGACTCTCTGCCCACTAGTAAATGACATTTTAATAGTTTTTATTGGTATCTTTTATTTTTCATCCACTAGATTTTCCCCTGCATTCCTCCCTCTCTCCCTCCTAGAGGTCTATCTTTTATATTAAAGAACAAAAAAGAAAAGCAAAAAAAGAAAAAAAAATCACAAAACCAATTAATACATCAAAAAATATTTATTGTTCGCATCACTCAATATCCATGGACCACCATATCCCCCTATTCTGCAAAGGAGTTGGGGGGAGGGAGATATCCCCTCTCATATTTATTATTTTATTATTTGGCCTCAAGTTTTAAAGAGATAGAGGTCTTTGCATGTGGTTTTCATGGGTCCTCATGGACTGTATACTCTTTTAAATGTGGATAAATTATATTTGTTCTGAACAGATTAAAATTTCTGAATTCCCTTATTTATGTATATTAATATGTAACATGTTCCTTCTAATTTCACAACACACATCTTTAATTGCTTGTGGTTGTTCTTTCTGTTGACATTGGAGTCACCATACTGAGTAACTTTAAGACAAGATTAAGACATGATCCCCTTCTAGGATCATGCTAGTTTCATTTGATTTCTGGGGATCAGTCACAGTCTCCTTTACTTTTATGGGAACTTTCATCTAGCCTTCCAACCCCCTGCATATGCCCGGGCTTTGCTTCTATTCTGCCCTATTGCATACCTCTCGAAAAGCCGTATCAGCTCTCCAAAAACCAGGAACATTTTCTGCTCTCTCAAATTATTCTTGTTTTTTTCTTGTCTTAATTTCATCTCCTGAAATTGGATCCTGAGTGATGAATTATATCACATATTGTTTTCCTGGCTTTGCTTACTTCCCTTTGCATCAGTTCATGTAGTTCTTTCCATGTTTCTCTGTATTCATCACTTTCATAGTTTCTCATAGCACAGTAATATTCCATTACAATCATGCATCACACTTGCTTAGCCATTCCTCAGTCCAGTTCTCAAATGTTATTATTTTTTAAACATCTCACCACAGAACTTAGAGCTGAAAGGGACTTTGGAGGTCTTGTAGTCCAACCATTTTATAGATGAGGAAACTGACCCCCGGGTATGTAAAAGCATTTCCCTAAGGTCACAGAGGGAATGAGTGATGGTGCTGGCACTTGAACTCAGGCCTTCCTACTATAAGTCAGTGTTCTTTTAACTAGACCATGCGCAGTACGTAAAGATTCGGACTTACTCCAGGGGAAGAACGATGAGGAGAAAAAGAAAAGGACCTCATTCCCAATTTTAAAGAGAGCCTCGCTTTTTTTGCCTCTTCAGTAGTTGCAGTGGCTGTAACAAGAAGCCTAATCCACAGATTTAGGATTGGAAGGGACTATAGAAACCATCTAGTCTGACCCACGTATTTTTCAAATTAAGAAATCAAAGCCAAGAGAAGTTAAGCAACTTGTTCCAGGTCACATAGGTAGTGAGTCTCCAAGCCAGGATTATAAATTCTCTGATTCTCCATTTAACCTTCCTTCCTTTGCACCACACTGTTTCTATATGAAGCTTTCTGTTTTGGAGGAGAACTAATATTAGATCACATGGTCCCCCAAATGCTGTCCCTCAGTCTCTCCTAAGCCAGAAATCAAAGTCGTGGGGATGATTGTCTCTTTTGTGTTTAGACATTCCCAGGGAAGAAGGATCTTTGCCATCTGGGGAAGGGGGAAAGGAAGGGAATAAGTAGTTGTTGTTCAGTCATTTCAGTCACATCTGACTCTTCTTGACCCCATTTGGAGTTTTCTTAGCAGAAATACTGGAGTAGTTTGCCATTTCCTTCTCCAGCTCTTTTCACAGATAAAGAAACTGAAGCAAACAGGTTTAAGTAACTTACCCAGGGTCACATAGCTAGTAAGTGTCTGAAACCACATTTGAACTCCTGAAGAGGAATCTTCTTGATTCCAAGCCCAATGTTCCATTCACTGTGCCACCTAGCTGCCCCAAGCATTTATTAAGTACCAACCATGTGCCAGGCACTGTGCTAAGTGCTTTACAAGTTTTATTTCCTTTGATCCTTACAACAACCCTGGGAGGTAAGTGCTGATATTATTCCTATTTTCCCTGGGATCCATAGGTCATGTTTGTTAATCATTGTACCCATGCACCTTCTGGCTTAGAGGAGAAACTGTTCTTTCCCCAGCATGTGCCTGCACATCCATTGTCATGGGGATAGGGGTTGGGGGTTGGGCAAGGTGTTTTTGTAGATTCAAATCCTGAGGCTCTTTCTAAGAAATCACCTGTGCAATCCTTGTCTCCATGGATCCCTATTATCCTGGAACATTATGTCCTGCTCTTCTTTGCTTGTTCCTCTGCATGCATCACAGAAGCTCTGAGCACACGACCACACCAGATGAAATAATTTGGTATGGTTCTTTTCCGTCCTTTTATTCTACAAAAGCCTAGCCCCCATCCCTGGCCCTAGTGATTCACAGCAGATCTGGGATCATCACGTTGCTCACGTTGAGAGCAATGCTCAAAGAGCTTCCCCTTTTAGGATCATTCTAGTTTCATTTGACTTCTAAGGATCAGTAATGGTCCCCTCTACCTTTATGAGAACTTCTACTCAGCCTTCCAGCCCCCTGGAGGTACCTAGACCTTGCTTCCCTCCTGCCCTATTGCATACCTTTTGAAGAGAAATGTCAGCTCTCCAAGAACCAGGAGTATTTCCTGCTCCCTCAGATTATTCTTGTTTGACTGTTCTTGTCTTAATTCCATTCTCTGCAATTGGAGCCTGAGTAATGAGTTATTTCACACCAAGATTGATCTGGGTATTAGTTCATCGTTTAGCTTGTGATTACGACAGCCAGTTCCAGTTACCACCTCCAAGATGTGAAGGGGAAATAAGCCTCAGGCACTGCTTTTCCAGTATTTCCCAAGTTGGGGCTCCATGCCCAAGCTGAAGAGGGCAGAGGAGGAGATCCTGGGCATGAGGGGGTAGGTCTGAAGTGTGGAGAGGAAGCTAAAAAGGAGGAACAGTAGGAAAGGGTGAATGGGGGACTTACAGGGCTGACATGTGAAAAAAAATCTTTTTGCTCAGCCTGGGGAGCTGAATGGAGGGTAACTAGAGCTGGGAAAGGGGCAGACCAAAGGCAAAGAAAAGGAAATATTTGGGGTCTAAAGAGGGAGCTGCTAATGGTGGAAAAACACTTTGTAGGGAGAGCACTTTTCTTCAATAAAACTATTTCCAGGAATCAATAGAGTTACAACTTGTGATTCAGGAAACCAGAATTCCTGTATGGTTCAATAAACTTTCTCCTCTATATAGTCACTGGCCTTATGTTAGCACATCCTATGTACATAAACCCATACTAAGCACCTGCAGATTAATTGAATGAATGAATGTATGGATGGAAAAGCATTCATTAAGTATCTACTATATCCCAGACAGTGGGCTAGGTGATAAGGACATGAATACCAAAATGACTCAGTTCCTACCCTCATGGAGCTTACATTCAAATAAGAGGGATGGCACATTCCCTGGAGTGGTGGCCCAGGAAAGGAGTTATGGTTAGGGAAGAAACAAGTAGTGAAAGTGGAGATAAGTGGGAAAAGATAACAGAAAGAAGGAGGCATGCTTCCTGACCTCACAGATGATCCAGTCTTTTGGGAGAATGAGGGTACAGACTTAGGCAGTCTGGTTTAGAATACTATTGAGTAACATACCAGACAGACTCAAGTTTTTTATTTGTTTGTTTGTTAAGATCTATGATTGCTTCATTTCAAGGAACTGAACAAAAAGTAAATTGGCAACCATAACATCTTATGTCTTAAAGAGTTACCTGAAACTGAGAAGTGAAGGTACTTGCCCTGGGTCACACAGACTATAACAGAGGTAAGTCTAGCTTGTACATTGTAAAGTGAGTTCATACTTACTGAAGGGAGAGAGAGGAAGGGCTACTAAGGAGTCAACTAACCAAGCTTGGAGCCATCAGCTTCCTAAGAGATGAGATCTTCTGGGGGCAAACAATCTCTGCAGGGAGAATCACCATCTCATTCACTGAGGGTAGTTCACAGTGAAGGCAAATGCTGAGCAAGTGAAACCCCAATGAACCCTTCCTTAGAAATAATGCTATGGGGCACAGAGTAAACTTCCATCATAGACCATATTCCTATCACCCATTCTCTCTGATCTGGAGAAATATTACTGGACATTTTATAACTGTTATGAGTATCCCTAGAATCAGTCAATGTCATGGAGGGAAGAATGATATGGAGCAGACATAGGAAGGGAGAATAAGAGGGGGAAAAAGAAAGAAAGAAACACTGTAACAGAGAATCCTATTGTTAAACAATGGTTTATAACTGGGGAGAGAAAATATGTCTGTGAATGGTGAGGGGATCTAGGGAAAAACAGATATGATAACAATATGAAGGGGAAGAGTCTTTGAATGTGTGAAGAAAATCTTACCATAACATCTAAGAGGCAGAATTGGTTAGGGTGTCACAGACACCAGGCTCTGCAGAAAAACAACAGGCTTATTATAAAACAGGATTTGGCTATGAAAACAGAGAGGTGACTTTGCTTCAGGACCTAGCTGTGAACAGCACCTAGCTGTGAACAGCACCAGGCTCTACAAACAGTGAGCCAAACCACTCACTACTCACCTTATAAATAGCACCAGGCCCTACAAACTGAGAAATGTTCTTCAGACAATGACAGTTTTTGTTGTTGTTTGTTTGTTTGTTTTTTTGTTTGTTTTTAAGCCTATGGGCTTTCTGAACAGGCAAAGGGTCTGCACAAGATAAGCTAATGGCAAAATGTGTTACAAAGAGTAATTCAGAAAATTATAGAATTTAGAGGAGGCAGCTAGTCCAATGGAAAGAGCAATGGATTAGAAGGTAGGGGACTTCAGTTAAAATTCTGCCCCTGTATGACCTTGGACAAATCACTTAGCCTCCTTGCATCTCAGTTTCCTCATCTATAAGGACTGAGATTGTTTTTACCTTTCTTTGTATCTCCAGTGCTTAACAGTGTCTGGAACAAAAGAAATGCTTTTTGATTCTTGCTTTACAACTATGATCCTAATATGTAGGGGGGCAGTTACGTGGTTTAGTGGACAGTGTTGTGCCTAAAGTCAGGAAGATTCATCTTCCTGAGTTCAAATTTGGCCTCAGACACTTACTAGCTATGTAACCCTCAGCAAGTCCCTTAGCCCTGTTTTCCTCAGTTTCCTCATCTGTAAAGTGAACTAGAGAAGAAAATAGCTAACCACTCCAGTATCTTTGCCAAGAAAACTCCAAATGGGGTCATGAAAAGTCAGACATGACTGAAATGACTGAACAACAACAAAATATTTAGGGAGACTCTGTCCATACTAGTACCAGAGTGACAAAGGATCTTAGAGATAATTTAGTCTAATTTCTTTCTTTTAAAATATATTTTATTTCTTTCAATTACCAAGCATTTATTTTTTCTTCTTCCTACATCTCTTCAACCATGGAAGGAGAGAGGGAAGGAAGGAAGGAGGGAGAGAGGGAGGCGAGGAAGGAAGAAAAAAGGAGAGAAGAAAAGAAGGAAGAAAGGAAGGAGGGAAGATTGTTGTTGTTGTTTGTTCTTCATTCTCAAAGAGGACCAATGACATCAGGAGGGTGATATCTTGACTTGCAAGTGAATTGGATTTAGGTGAGGTAGAGCTGTGCAAAGTCAGTCATCAGAGTCCAGTGGTAAGACATAGGTCAAGATGACTGGCAATGACCCCAGATGCAGTGGAAGACCTTGGCCTTTTTAAGCTAAGGTCTTTCCCAAGTCTCAGTTTTTTGTCTCAGGCAATGCACATTCAGTAATTAAAGACTAGGAAAGGGGGCAGCTAGGTGATGTGGTGGATAGAGCACCGGCCCTGGAATCAGGAGGACCTGAGTTCAAATACAGCCTCAGACATATAACACTCACTAGTTGTGTGACTCTGGACAAGTCACCCCCAATAGCCTCACCAAAAAAAAAAGCCTAGGTAAGAACTGGGGCAAAAGGGTGGCCTAGTTTGCCTTCATAAAACAATCAGTCTTGGAGTGGAAAACCCTCAGAGTTTCTGATCGGAACAGAAACAACTGGAGAGAAAAAAGGAGGGAAGGAAGAAGTGAGGAAAGAAAAAAGAAAGGAAGGAAAAAGAAAAAAAAGGAAGGAAGGAGAGAAGAAAGGAAAGAATGAGAGAAGGAAAGGAAGGAGAGAAGGGAAGGAAGAAAGGAGAGAAGAGAAGGAGGGAAGGAGGAAGTGTAGTCAATTATAAATGAGGGAACTAAAGCACAGAAAAGTTAAAGTGATTGTCACTTTTTGACAGGTTGCATAGTTACTGATAGAACCAGAACCTGGTCATCTTATCCAAAATATGTTCCTTGAGAACTTTACATCTCTCCAGAGAAGGGAATTGGACATTGGACTCATCCTGCTAATCAACCAACAAAGTTAACAGCCCTGAGCATGGTGAGAGAAAGCTACTAATTCCTAATCTGTAAAGTAGGTAGGCAGCTGCTCTGAGGGTTATGAGAGAGGGACAAGGCAGAGGTAGAGAAATGAAGGGAAGATAATTAATAGTAGGGAAGCAAAGGAAGTGAAAGAAGAAACAATATAGGCAGAGGGTAGGGAAGGGGAGAAAAGGAAGTAGATGGAGGACAAGTGGAGAAGAGAGAGAGGAGGGAGGCAGAAGAGGGCAGATACAGGGAAGAAAGGAAAGGGAAAAGGGGAAAGAGGAGGTAGAAGGAGACTGACATAAGGAGGAACATGGAAAGATAGATGATAGATACCCAGGTAGTTAGTAAATAGATAGATAGATAGATAGAATTTATTAAGCACATATTATGTGCCAAACATTTGCTGAGGTATAAATACAAGGAAGCAAAGCAGTCCCTGTCCTCAAGGAGCTTACATTCTAATGGGAGAATATAACATGGAAAGGAGAACCAGAAATGGGAGAGTGGGGGTGGGGTAGAAGCATGGCAACATGGAGATGGCCAGAAAGTGCTGTGGAAACTTGAATCTGGCAAGATAAAGTGAAAGCTGGCCTATCAAAGCCCAGGGCAGTCCCAAGGATGGAGTCCAGCTTTCAAGTAAGAACTGGGAGAGAAATGAGGAGATAAATACTGAGGGGTGAAGGAAGTAATGAATCTTATGAGAGATAGATGGGAGACAGACAAAGTGGGGGTGAAGGAAGTAGGCACTGGAGTGGGTATAGGGAGGGAAGAGGGAGTGGCAGTATGGATGAGGGAAAGAGTGGGCAGTTGGAATGAAGAGAGTGAGGAGTATGGGAGGGAAAAAGAGGTAGATGGGAGGCTGGAATAGTGATGGGAAAAGGAGGGAGAAGTAGGATGAGAAAGAGAGAAACAAAGAAGGCAAGAGGAAATAAGTAGGGAGAGGAAGGGGTAGTGCAGGCAAGGATAGAGAAGGAAGGGGATGTCAAGTAGAGAGTTTAAAGCAATGACAAACAGTGAGGAGTGAAGGAAGGAAGAGAGAAGGAGAAGTGGGACAGAGGTGCTGGGAGAAGAGAGAAAAAGGCAAATGGGAGGCAAACAGTGAGAGAGGAGGGAAACCAGAATGAAGGGAGGAGGAGACAAAAGAAGGAGGAACACCCCCTTCCACTGCGATAGAATGCAGAGGTAGATGTATGCCTGTGAGTATTTGTGTGTTGAGGCTGGAGGCGGTGATAAATTTCAGGGCAGCAGAAACCCCTGTTAGTAATTACAGTGCTTAAGTGAGAGGTAATTTGAGGGGCATTGCTGGGCAGTGGCAGAAGCACTTAATGAATCGAGAAGGAACCACAAATACCTACTCTGCAGAGAAAAGAGAAACCAAGTTCCCTTAAAGTACCTGGGAACCATAGCCCAGACTCCTTGGTCAGGAAGTAGGCCCATTAGCTCCTGGTCAGGCTCCCTGGCTTCCTGCTTAGCCAGTTTAGAAGCAGCTCCTCTCCTTTTCTTGTCCTACCCACCGTTCATACCTGATGAGAAGGTCCCAACATGACACATTCCTGCTACATTTTTGCACACAGAATGCCAGAAGAGATGCAGCATCTGTGTCTGCTGTCCTTTTCTCTGGCCATCTTATTCAATCCCTGTCGTTTTCTTTTTTCACCTACCTTTGTTTTCATTTTGGAAGGTGTCCATTTTGTCTTAAGTGGAGAGATTGTCTCAGTTCTTTCCAGTCTCCTGGACTTGGAGTCACAGGACCTTGGTTCTAGTCTAAGCTCTGCCATGAATCTACTGTGTGATCTTGAGTAAATCACTTCCCCCTATGGGCCTCAACGTCCTCATGTATAAAATGAGTTTCCTCATTTTAAGCTATATAATCCCTAAGGGCCATTTAAGTTCTATTATTCTATTCTATTCTTCTTTGGGTAGTTAATTGGCCTCTACCTCCTTACTTTCTTCCTCTTCTTCCTTGTTTCTTTTCTTTACTCATCTATTTTGTCCTCTTCTTCCCTTCTTCCTATTCCCTCTCATTCCTCCTCTCTCCTTCCGTACCTTCTTTTTCTCCATTCTGTCCTCCCTTTCTTCCCTTTTTTCAATTCCTTTTTTCCTTCCTTTCTACCTTTCTTCTTTTTAGAATTTGATAAATTAGAATTTCATAGAATTTGAGATTTAGAATGGATATCAGAGGTCATCTACTTTCATACTTGGGAAAATTGAGACCAGAAATAGGAAGTGACTTATCCAAGGTTCCACAGAGAGTTCATGGCAGTATCTAGGTCTTCTGGCTTCAGTAAAGTCCTCTTTTCATTATGTTTCACTATCTCCTCTTCCTCTTAATCATGAGAAGCCTATATAATGTATGGATAAGTTCTTTGAGGGTACTGACCATATTTTATTCATCTTTTTATGCCCCCAGCACAATGCCTTACACACAGTAAGCGTTCAGAAGGTACGCAGCAAGATGGAGACCCATTATGTCTTTCTGGGACCCAGAGTAGCCCTGAGGGTTCCTCAGGAAAATGAAGTAGTTGGAATGTTAACCACAGGACAATCAAAGTAAACTGTTGGGGCAGGTATGAAGCCACCACAACAGGCAGAGGAATGGGTAAAATGTGTGCAGGAACACAAGTGGCAAGACATTTCCTTTCTCTTTAACCTTTGTGTGTCTATGTGTCCATATGTGTATATTTTTTCTCCTTCTTTTGCTCTGACAAGGATTTCTGGCCTGCCATTCCATTTAGATGCAAGGAACAGGAGGGCAATGAACAGTGGCAAATAGACTCAATCTCTTTGCCAGCATTGTGCTTTGGGCATCCACCTGTGGATCAGGAGCAGTGCAGGTAGGAAAACAGAAATCCAGATCGACAGTAGAGAAGCGAAATGTTTGCTGGCTGGAACTTTGGGCAGCAATGTTGCTGCAATACATCACAGAGGGCCAGGGTCTGTGAGCTACTATGGATCACAGAGAAGGAGTGGTGAGCAGAGGATGAGGCAGTGGACCTTTCTCCCCAGATGCCCTTGTCTTCCTATTTAAACTCTGATGTCCTAGATATGAAATGTGTTTCTTTAATCCTTCCTCAAGCCTGGAAATCTGGGAGGGATCACTGGGAAAAGTGCCAAAAGGCTTGAGAGAAGATTGGATGAAATATTCCACATAAGGGGCAACAATTCTTTCACAGTATAACTGTGTAAGGGATGTGTTCTGCTGCATTTTGCCCATGTAGGTTTTGAGTCTGTTAGATGTGGCTCCCAGGGAAGGATGAATAGATATTTCCAGGGTTTCCTCCACCCACCCTTCTTCAAGGGAGACTTTGATTCCTGCCAGGAGGGAAAGCAGGAAGTTGGGGCCAGAGGCTGGCCACTATGTTCTTCTCACAGAAAGCATACCAGGATAGAATTGCATCCATATGGCCCCCTAAATATTGTTAGTCCAGGGGAAACAATTTTACATTCAGCTGAACTCCTGACTACTATCCCTTAAAAGGGTAATAGTACCCCAAGCTATATATCCAAGGTTTGACTTGCTTCCTACCAAGTACCAGTTCTACAATGAACATACATAGAGAATTGTAAATAAATCCATTTATCCAAGCTATTAGCAAACATAAATCAGAAAACATGTAGATGAGACTTTTTTCCAGACAGCACACAAAGTGTATGAGCTCTGCTACTGAGTTAACTAAACTCAAAGAAGAAAGAGTATTCCAGATCTCACTCAAAGGGGAAATTGCCCAAAGTCTCTACTGCAGTAAGCTGGGTATAGGGAGAGATCAAAGTGCCAGCTCCTCTGTATCTTTATTTCTTCCCAGAGTCTTTCTCTTCCTACAGGGATCTCTTCCTGAAGAGAATCTGGAATTGTGCATCTTCTTTCTTAAAGCTGGAAGCCAGAAGACCCAGGATCTCTCTTCAATCTCAAGCTCTTGCTAACTACACCTTCACACAGACATGGAGGATTGAGTAATCAACTTCCACCAATGAGAAGATTCTTATGAAAATGAGCTTTGAGATCAGGGTTACAACTATATTTAATAAAATATGTAACTGAACAGATCACTATTTGAAGACTCTTATAGACTATAGTCTCAGGTTGGTTGACAGAGAGCAAGATATGTGGTCTGGAGGTGGTGAGCCATACAGATTTTCTTATAATACTCATCAGCCATGCTTCATATCCTATCATACCTACATAAACACAAATTAAACATAAAGGACATGAAGAAAAAAAAAAGATGAGTCTTCCTGACTCCAGGCTCAGTACTCACCAGCTATACTACCTACCTGCCCTATATTTTCAAGGAGTATTATCTGGAATTGATATGGTAGTGTTTATATTGGACACACTGGAGATGAATGTTGGAGGGAGGGGAGCAGGAGAACTTATTAAGGTCAGTAGGGAGAAAAAGAAATGGTGTGTGTGTGTGTATGTGTGTGTGTGTGTGTGTGTGTGTGTGTGTGTGTGTGTGTGTGTGTATGTGTGTGTGTGTGTGTGGTGGGGAGAGAGAGTATTAAGTCTTATAGTCAGGTAACTGGGGATCTATAGCAGAGAGAGATAAGGATGAAAGCCGGTTGTGGTAGTTTGGGTTATGGGTATACCCAGGCCAGCTCTAAGCAAAACTGAGAAGCAGATCAGTTTTGATTTCAGTGCGTCCCAGCCCATCTTGTTCTTAGCTGATTGACAATTAATCTTCTGGAAGATATCAAGTCAATGATCATGAGTGAAATGCCTCATGGCTTAAGGTGTAAGGGACAGCATGGTCTGTTGGAAAGAACAGCAGTTTGGGAGTTAGAAGATTTGGGTTAAAAATCCTCATTTTACTCCTTATAACCCAGCAGAAAATAAGTCACTCCTCCATTCTGGGCTTCAATTTCCTCTTAGTAAAGTTGGTAGATTGGAGCAGAGGGTTTTTAAGGTCCCTTATAGATGTAAATCTTATACTTTTTTTTCTTTTGTGATTCCCTGAGATGCTGACGGACCAAAGGGCTTGAAGACCTGAAGAAACAAAGTTTTAATGTTGGTATTTGGAGCACATAACAGATGTGTATATATGTGAACATATATATATGTGTGATTGTATATTTATGTGAGTAAGGGCTTCTAGATTCACCTGCCTCGCATCATACCATATATAAGGGTGCCCTCAATCATGTCCTCTTCTGGATCCCTCTGCTTGGAGCTTTCACAACATGTCACAAAGTAACTTCTCGGATTGGATGCTTACCGATTTCCATTTATCTCACGCCTTTCAGCTAAATATATCCGCCAGGACCGGACAGGTTTTCCTGCCTAATAGTGCTCAACGCTTCTCTAACCAGACAGGGAGTATGAGTCTGGATTTGTCACTCGACAGATAGGGATATCTGAGTCTCTCATCCATGAGACGGCGTTATTCCCAGGGATCTGGGGGACTCTGGTGCCAAATGTTGTCAACCAGAAGTAAGCCGCACATTTCAGATCTGAGGCCAAAACCCCTCTATCCTCTAACATAATGGGGTCACATGGCGAATCATTTTGCAAAGTGATCTCTGTGGATATCACCACAGAACTCAATTTCTAACAGCTTCCTTCCCATCCTTCCCTGAAGGTAAGGCAGGAAGTGTACTTTATTTGGACTTAGAGGACCTGAGTTCAAATCCTCACTCATTTATTTAGTAGCTGTGTGACTGGGCAAGTATCTTTTCTTCTCTGAGCCCTCCTTTGTTTATCTTAGACACTAGACTTTGGGGTGAAGACTTTGTGGGTTCAGATACTAATAAAACCTTGGCAAATCATTTAACTTTTCTGTGACTCTGTTTTCTCACCTGCAAAATGAAGGAGTTGAACTTGATGGCTTCACAAGTCCCACCTAGCTCTAAATCTATGATCCAATGACCATTAGGAGGATGTGGACGTGTCTCAATGTCCTGAGCCTATTGCCAACTTCACTATTGATCCCTCAATTGGTGTAAAGAAGGAAAATCCACATGGGCTGACCACTGCTCCCCACTTCCCCCAGCCATGTGGAAGCTGAGGGTTAGGAGAGAAGAAGGAAGAGACTGGAGTAAGGGAAGCAGATTGGGTTAGGATGACAGCATTCAGGAAAACCTACACTCCTTGAGGGCTAGAATTGTTTATATTTAATTCCTTGGATGTGGTACACATTTATGTCTTGAACTAAATTGAATCTCGCCTTAAACATTGAATGGGAAGTCACTCTAGAGAGCTGGGCCTGGAGTCAGGAAGACCTAAATTCAAATCCAGCTTCTCACACTTACTATCTGTGTGTCCCTGAGCAAGTCACTTAAGCTCTGTCTACCTCAGTTTCCTCATATAAAAAAAGGGCATGATAATAATAGCACCTTCGTCCCATCCCACATCCTCCTAATTTTCTATATTTAGAAAGTCTTAGAACTTAATTGTCAGCAGATGATATCAGGGCAACATGACACTAGATTAAACTGGAATCCTGGTGGGGGGTAGGGTGAGGAACCCAACAAGTCAACCGGAGATAGAGAAAATGCAAGTTTCCTCTCTTTCAGAGACATTAACTCCTCAACTACTCTGCACACAGTGGAGATGTTGCTGAGGTCTGGTGGTAGGAAGAGTTCCTGGCCTGAAACAGGGTAAATGATATGTCCTGGGATCACAGGACCAAAGAAGTTTAGAGTCAGAAGGGATGTTAAAAATCATAAAGTTGAGCCCTTTCATTTTACATTCAAAGAAACTGAGGCCTAAAGAAAGAGGAATGGCTTTCTTTAGGGAGGACTCACATGGTGGCAAGCAGCAGGGTTGAAATTCACTCAGGTAAATTTACATAATAAGCACAGCCTTGGAGGTAGTAAAATTAACATTGTGTTTGGAGTTAGAGAACCTGGATGTGACTTGGCTTTAGCATTCATAAGCTGTGTGACCCTGAGTGAGTCACTGAAGCTCTGTCTGCCTCAGTTTCCTCATCTGTAAAATGAAGGAGTTGGGAAACATGACCTCTGAGGTTTCTGAAAGCTCTAAGTCAATAATGTTGTCATTGTTGAGTCCTGTCCCTTAGAGCCAATTCATGCACAAGTTAAGACATCACCTTGTTTTGCCATTGGTCCTCTTCAAGAAAAGAAAGGATGGACAACAACAACAAGGACAACAAATTGATGACCCTAAGATCTTAGGGCAGGAAGACACTTTCTCTTATCTGATCATCCTTCTAATGCTAGTTTTTCTGTACAAGACTTCTAGCCTCTTCTCAAAACAGTAAGAGCTCACTACTTTGAGAGGCAGACCGTTCTATTGCTGGACAGTTCTATAAGGAAGAGAAAACCAAGAAAATATTCAGAGTTATATATTAGTGGGGAGCTGGGAAGTTGTTTGAGTAAATGAAAGGGATTTGCTTTGGGGGAGGAGGTTGTGAGGACAGGGACCTGGAGGGCCAAATGATCAAAGATGTTATTTATGCCATTATCATTGGCCAGCTAATTGTTCACCTGTCTACCTCAATTGGCCAATGTAGATAACTTCCCTGGGCATATCTAGGACAGGGAGTGACTTTGAATTATTATTAAATCAAAAACTCAAAGGAACTTTGGAGATGATCTAGTCCAACCCCCTGTTTTTAAGATGAAGAAACCAAGGTTCAGAGAAGATAAATGACTTTGCCCAAGATGATACAGCTAGTAAATGATAAAGTAGGGACATGAACCCAGAAATCTATGTTGTGAAGTAGAGAGTGCTGGACTTGGAGTCAAGAAGACCTGAATTCAAATCCTGCTGCATACCCTTACTAACTATATGACCCTGGGCAAGTTGCTTAACCTCTAATCCTCAGTTTCCCCATCTGTGAAATGGAGATAATTGTAAGTATCCACCTTAAAGGGTTGTGAAGTTTAAGTGAGATAAATATTTGTCAAGCACTTCAAAAACCTGAAGGTGTTATATAAATGCTAGTCCTGCCTGGTTCTTCTGTGTCATATTTGTTTCAGCTTCTTGAGTTAGGTAGGTTAGGAGTCACTCTTTGTGGGAGCAGGGGGATGGGCAAGATGATCCCCAAAGGCTTCTCAGAGCCCTGGTACTCCCCTTGCAGCTGAAAGATGTCTTCATTCCCAGTCAGTGTTCCCCAAAGGAAGTCAGCTCCTTAGAATTTTGTTTCTAAACTTTCTGTGCCAAAGTTGTGCCTGATGGAGCGTAGGATCTCCTGGTTTCAATTAAAGATGCCCTAATAGAATTTGAAGTTCTGGAAGATAGAGATAGTTTCATTTTTGCCCATGTATCTCCCATACTTAGCACATGGTAGATATCTAATAAATGTGTGTTGATTGATTAATTAATTTCTTTTTCCACTTCCTTTCACAGCTAAGGAAGGAGGAAAGAAATGCTTGTAGACTCTCTCCTTGGTCTCAATAAAAAGCTGTGCTGAAACCAGCTTTGAAAAGGGCTATTTAACAGAAAAGATTTGATGTGTGTCATAATTTCCTGTAGTCCACAGGTCAGGACACTAATGGCCATCAGGTAATCATATGCCCTGTCACCCAGATATCCTTGTATGCATGTTCCTATAAATGAATGTTAGTATCTCCAGCCTAGCCCCCATTTCAGCACTGGGGGAGGCAAGGGAGAAGAGACAGCATGGGGTAACAGAAATGTTGCTGTGTTGAGAGTCAGAAAACCTGGAATCTGAGTCATGGATCTTTTGCTATTTGCCTTTGTGATTCTGAACAAGTCTGTTGCTCACTTAGAAAATGAAGCTAGACCAAGTTGTGGTATATAAATGTAATGAAATATTATTGTGCTATAAGAAATGATGAGCAGGTGGATTTCGGAAAAGCCTGGAAAGGCTTACATGAACTGATGCTGAATGAAGTGAGCAGAACCAGAACAGTGTACCCGGTAACAGTGACATTGTGTGACTTAGCTCTTCTCAGCAATACAATGATCTAATGCATTTCCAAAAGACTCATGATGGAAAATGCTCTTCACGTCCAGAGAAAGAACTATGGAGTCTGAATGCTGATTGAAGCAGAGTATTTTCTTTCTTTTTTTTTTTCTTTATTGCAGTTTTTCCCCTTTGCTTTGATTCTTCATTCACAATATGATTAATATGGGAATATGTTTAATATGATTGTATATGTAGAGCCTATATCAGAGTGCTTGCTGTCTTGGGGAAGGGGGAGGGGAGGAAGGGAAGAAGAACAATTTTGGAATTCAAGATCTTATAAAAGTGAATGTTGAAAACTATCTTTATATGTAATTGGAAAAAATAAAATATTATTAACTGGGAAAAAAGAAAAAAGAAGAAAACGAAGCTAAATATTTTTTAAAATCCCTACTAGATCTTTGATTCAAAGATCTCTTAGTATCTCTCTTATAAATGTAATGAGAATGTTTGTGTGGGAGGGCTGGCTAATGAAGGCCAAGGCCTGAGGTTATCAATGGGCACTATTCAGTTAGGTCCCCATGTGGGACTGTGTATAGACGTGTATATGTGAGCACACACCCACAGACTCTCTCCCAGGGATGCCTGGCTCAGTTTTGCTGGGTCAGCCAAGGATTAAAAGGATTCATTCACACAACTCTCATTCTGGATAGTGGGCAAAGTCATGGACACTCAGAATAGAGCCTGCTTGAACTTCACTCTCTTCCCTCCCCCATCCTTACCCAAGGGAAAAGGGGCATGGGGGAATGTTGGGAGTTTGAGACTTGAGCTAGGAAATTGCTATCCTCCGCATAATTCCTTGGGTCCAAGTTTCCCCAGAGGTTTCCCTTCTGCCTTTCAAGCCTACCCCCACCTGGTGCTCCCAGCTCCCCAAAGAACAGACGAAGCCCTTGTGACCTTGAAACTGCACATCCAGCTTAATCCACATCAGCGTCAGATTGAAGGCACTCTCTGTCACTTGGGGATATTTATAACCTGCCTGCTGGACTCCGGGTACTGGCAGCTGCGAAGAAAGTAGGCCACAGGAGCATTGGGAGATGAAGGCCCTGTCTGGGTCCACTTGCAACAAATGCCCGAGGCAGGCCTCTTGAGGAAGGACGCCTAGAGTCAGAGCCTCATTCTGTGGCTGGAGTAGGTGGGGGAGGAAGCAGGGAGGCAGCATAGGGAGCATTTTTGGGCTGATGGCTGGGAAAAAATGTGTCCCCTTTCCCCACCTCCCAAACCATCATGAATGGGATTTCTACTAAAGGCAGCAAATCCTATAAATAAAATTTCCGTCTGTTTTCTTCTTCCCATTCATCAGATCAGGCTTGTTTATCTTTGTGTACCCAGTAAGAGGCCACTTCTTTGAGAGAAGAGCCCTTTGCAATACAGTGGAAAGAGGTCGAACTTTAAAATATGATGTGGTGGAAAGATCATCGGCTTCAGTCATACATAGATATAGACCTGGAATGGACCTTGGAAATCCTCCAGTCCAACCCCTTCCTTTTTCAGATGGGGAAAGCGAGTCTCAGAGAGGTTACTAATGACTTGCCCAGGGTTACACCAGTAAGTATTTGAGGCAGTATCTGAACTCTGATCATCTTGATTCTAGGCATTTTCACTGACTATTCCCCATTCCTGGAATGCTCTCCCTCCTCATTCCTGGCTCCTGGCTTCCCTGGCTTCCTTCAAGTCCCAGCTAAAGTCCCACTTACTGGAAGCCTTCCCCAACCCTTCCCTCTGTTGGTATCTCTAATTTATCCTGGACATATCTTGTTTGTACAGAGTTTCTCCCTCATTAGACAATGAGCTCCTTGGAAGTAGGGATTATTTCTGGACTGTCTTTGTACATCCTCACTGCTTAGCACAGTGCCTGGCACATAGTAGGCACTTAACAAATGTTTATTGATAAACTAACTGCCTGGCTGACTCCAAGTCTAGTGATCAATCCACTCAGTCACACTGCTTTGGTTCCAATCCTGTCTCTGTGACTTACTGCCTTAGTGACCTTGGAAAAATGACAACCTCTCTGGACTTTGGTTTCCTTATCTAAAAAAGAGGTTAGCTAGATGACCTCTCAAATTCTTTTCAGCGCTACATCTGTGATCTTATGATCAGAGAATCAGAGTGCTGGATCTGATGCTTAATACTTGTGTGACCTTGAAGAGAGGTCACTTTGTTTCTCTAATGCTCAGTTTTTACATCTGGAAAATGGGAGTAATACTACTTAAATAATTTACCTTACCCTCTTTCCTCTCTTCTCCCTCTCCCCTCCCCAAACTCAAGTTCTCATTTTGGAATGAAAACGACTCTCAGTTCTTCATGGCTATGCCAGCAGAATGGAAATTTTGGGCAAATGATCCCCAGAGGAACAGGTTTTAATTATCTAAACACCAGCCAAACTAAATTTGGAGAATTAAGTCATTTCAAGTTTATGGACCCTTTTTTTTTGGCCACAGTTATGCATAAAGAATTATCTACTAAGGCATGGAAGGGGTGAGATCTGCCTCAGTAGAGGGACTAGCCATACAGAAATGATCATGACTCCTTGGAACATTGAAATACTAACCTTACAAGGTTATTGTGGGGATACAATTAGATTTTATATGTAAATATACTTTGTAACTTCTAGAGCACTATATGAATTATTATTATTATTAGCCACCAGCTCAAAAATCCTACCTTGGCTCTCTAATTCCTATAGGAGTAAGTCTAAAATATTTAGCTTGGCATTCAGAGCCCTCCATAGGTAGACCTCAAGGGACATCTAGGCATATGACTTACTCCTCAATATGTATCCTCCACTCCAGACTGACTGATTTCCTCACTGTTCCCTGAAATCACCAAGCCAATACCCTTGGTTTAAGCAATTTCCCCTGGCTGAAATCATTGTGAGCTGACATTTATAGAGTGCTTTGAGGTTTACAAAGTTGCCTAAATGCGTTATTACCTTATAATAATACTGTGAGGTAATTATTATAAACATCACCTCATTTTACAGATAAGGAAATTGAGGCTTAGAAAGATTAAATGACTTGCTTGTGGTCACATAGCTAGTGTAGGGGGTGGGATTCAAACCCAAGTCTTTCTTGACTCCAGGTCTGTCCACTATACCATACTGTCTCGCTATGCCCTCCATCTTCTATTTTAGCAAGCCAAATCCATACCATCCTTCAAAACAGCTCAAGTCCCAACTCTTCCATATTTATCTTCTCTGACCATTTGAGAAGTGGTATTATGTAGTGACTAGGGTCAAGAAGATGTGGGATCAAATCCCACTTTAGACATTAGCTATACTTTATCTCACTGTGCCTCACTTTCTTCATCAATCAAATGAAAGGTTGGATTCAATGACCTCTGAGATCCCTTCTAGCTCTGATTCTCTGATCCTAGTAAGAGTAGGTAGATCTTCAGCATGTATGGTGGGGCATGCCAATAATCCCTGCTACTGGGGAGTCTGAGGCTGGTCAACTCTGTGAGGTCAGGACTTCTGAGCTGCAGTACAGTTATGGTGAGCCCTAGTCACAGATGGCTACCAGGCTTCCAAAGGAGGGCAAACCAGCCCACATCATCTGTGACATCCCAGTAGTGGGATCAGGCTATTGGGTGACCACAGTATTTCCAGCTTGAAAGAGATAGGGAGGCCCAACCTAGAAGAAATGTTTAAACAATTTTTTTCAAAGATCCAATCTTATTTACATAGCACTTCTCTATTTACCGCTACAAATACATACCTATTTTTCTCATCAGACCCTCACAATGACTCTGCAAGGTAGATTCTGCAAGTATTTTCCTCTCAATTTTATAGATGATGATATTGAGACTCCACTAACATCCTGTTCTGTTGCTTTATCCTGGCATGGAGCTGACCTGGGATTCTTAAAGGCTTTCTCAGGCGAAAACAAATTCTGGCAAGTCCTAGCAGGCTCGAGAAATTTTGAACATAAGACTAGGAACTGACTCTTGGTTTGATATCTGGAAACCAGTGGCTCAGATTCCAATAGCAGAGGAAATACACATGAGTTTTATTTCAAATTTGAGTTCTGCCACTAACTAGCTGGGTGACCTTGGGCAAGTCATTTCCTTTCCTCTGGGCTCCCTTTCCCTCTTCTGCAAGACAAGGAATTTGGACCAGAAAAGGTCCCTTCCAGCTCTAAATACTGCAGTTCTGTCCCACAGCCCAGCTGCTTGACAAATGAAAGCCCAAACTCAAGAGTAATTCCTCCTGTTAAAGCATGACTGACAGAATATTTGCCTTCCTGAACCTAGCTGCTGTTAACCTCCACCATTTCCAATGGGAGCTAAGCCCCTAGGTTCCTCTGATGTTCCGTCACCTCCCTCTGTTTTCTCTCCCTTCCTCTCTCTACTCACACTCCCCTCTCACAGCCCTGTCTCTTCTCTCAGAAAGGGATGACTTGTTTCTACCCATGTACCTGACACTCTCTGGGCTCGTTCCTTTTTTCTTTCTTCCCACATCACTTGTCTGCCCCTCAAAGGTTTGCCCATCTAAACCAGTACCTCCCACTCTGCCCTCAGGGGATTCAGAGGAAGGAGGGCTTCAAACAGGACAATAACTTCTCTTGATCCTCTCTTTCCTTTTCCCCAAGTTCTTCTCTGGCTTTCTCTACTCTCCCAATCTCCCTATCCCCACTCTTTTATTGTCTGAAGCTTGGTCTGACTCTGTACCGATAGGGAGAAAAGGCCTAAAAATGGTATTGGATTGGAGTCAAAAGACTTCCTCAGTCCCTCCAAGTTGAACCCCACTCATTCAGCCAACACCTTGGATCAATTTAGCACTCCTTTCAGTCTAGTTTCCTTTCTCCTACTCCCACCCCTTCCCACCCACATGTAATCTCCCTAGTGCCATCTTTTAAGAGTACGATGGAGAAAAGACTGCTATGCTTGGCATCAGAAGACCTGAAAATGAGTCCTAGCTCCAACACTTACTAGCTGTGGGACCCTAATAAAGGAATTGAAATGTTCAAGGCCTCAGTTTCCCCATCTATAAAATGGGGATAATGATATTCTTACCATCCATCTCACCACCATACTGGCCTTCTATAGCTCCCTAAACATGACACTCCATCTGTCCCTTATCCTTACCTCTGCACCAGCTGTTCCCTGTGCCTGGAATGCTCTGACCCCCCTCAAACTTCTAGTTTTTCTAATTTCCTTTAAGAGTCAGTACAAATGTTACCTTCTATAGGAGGGCTTTCCTAGTTCCTTCAGTTGCTAGTGCTTCCTACTTTCAAATTACTTTCATCTACTCTGTGTATATTTTGTATGTACCTAGTTATTTGCATGTTGTCTCCCCCAGGACATTCGTTAAGTGCAGGGACAGGGAGTTAAGATGACAGATCAGGACAGCCACCCAGCTGAACTCTCCCAACATTCCCCTCCAAACAACTTTACAATAACCCTTCAAATAAAATTTTGGAGCAGCAGAACCTACAAAAGGTTAAGATGAGACTTTTTCTGGCCTAAGAAAATGTAATAGGTTGGCAGGAGAAGTCTGCAACACCAGAGTGGAGACCTGTCCAGAGCCCACCCACATAGTAGAAGCAACAGCAATTGCAGCAGCAGCAACTTTGGAAGCCAGAGATGGTAAGGGAATTGGACAACTGAAAAGAAGGAGATTACAGGGAACCCTTTGCTGGCACTAGGTACAACTGGCATTAATTATCAACTCTATTGCCCATTCCCAGTTTTGAGTTGTAGTTCAATGGTAGAGAGAAGTGCTGGGTTCAGTCAGAAAAGATCAGGGGCCCTTTCTGGATGAAGACCAGACACAGACCAGGAAAGCAGTGACTACACCTTTCCCAGAACCAAAAAGCACTTGCACACTCCCAGAACTAGCTCTGAAAATAGAAACACAGAATATCCTGAAGCTTGGGACAGTGCCCCCCCCCCCACCTCCAGGAAAGCAGAGTTCAACTTTAACAGAAAGTTGAAAGTCAAGAAATAGCCTAGGAACATAAGCAAAGAACAAACAAATTAACTTGACTATAAAAAGCTACTATGGTGGCAGAGAAGGTCAAGATATAATTTCAGAAGAAGAAAACAATGTACAAACAGCTATTCTCCCCACAAAAAAAAACCTCAAAGAAAAATTGTAATTGGATCCAAACCCAACAAGAATTCCTAGAAAAGCTTAAAAAAGAGATAAGAATGGTCAAGGAATATTTGGGAAAAGAAATGAGAACAATGCAAGAAAATTATGAAAAGAAAACTAACAGCTTGGTAAAAGAGGCACAAAAATACTGAAGAAAATAACTTCTTAAAAAAACAAAATTAGACAAATGGAAAAGAGGTACAAAACCTCACTGAATAAAATAAATTTCTGAATAAAATATTTCCTTAAAAATTATTATGGGACAAGTAGAAGTTAACAACTCCATAAGACATCAAGAAACAATAAAATAAAGCAAAAAACTGAACTGCAAAGTAGATCAAAGAGAGATAATGTAAAAATGATTGGACTACCTGAATGCTATGATCAGAGAAAGAGCCTAGGCATCATGTTTAAAAAATATATCAAAGAAAACTGCCTTGATATCTTAGATCCAGAAGGTAAAATAGAAACTGAAAGAATCCATCAATCACCTAGAAGAAAACTTTCAGGAATACTATAGTTAAATTCCAGAGCTCCTAGGTGAAAGAGAAAATACTTCAAGAAGTCAGAAAGAAACAATTTCAAATATCATGGAGCCACAGTGAGGATTATACAAGATTGATCAGCTCCCACTTAAAGGAGCAGAGGGCTTGGACTATTACATTCTGGAAGGCAAAGGAGCTAGGATTACAACCAAGAATAACATGCCCAGCAAAATCCAGTATAATCCTTCAGGGGAAAATTGGATATTTAATGGGATAGAGGTCTTTCAAGCATTCTTAATAAAAAAAAAAACTGTGTTAAATAAACAATTTGACATTCAAATACAACTCTCAAGAGAAGCATAAGAAGGTAAACATGAAAGAGTAATCATAAGGGACTCAATAAAGTTAAACTATTTACATGGAAAAACTGTTTACATGGAAAGATGATACATGTAATTCCTAACAACTTTATCCTTATTAGGGTGTTTAAAAGGAATTTACATAGACAGAGGACATAGCTGTGATTATGTTGGAATGATCTCCCGAAAAATGAGTAAGTGAGAAAGAGGGATGAACTGAGAAAGGGAGAAGGGAGAGATAGAATGAGGAAATTTTTCTAACATAAAGGAGGTATTCAAAGAAGTGCTTTTCCAATGAAGGGGAAAATGGCAGGGCAATGTTTGACCCTCACCCTCATCAGAATTGATTCAGAGGGAAGAATATATATATATATATATATATATATATATATGTATGTATGTATGTATATATATACACATATATATGTGTATATATATATATACACACACACACTGTTGTGTAAAGAAAATTAATTTACACAATAAGGAAAAAGGAGGGGAAGGGGATAAGAAAAGGGGGGAAGTAGAATGACAAAAAGGAGGACAGATTAAGGGAAGGAGTCGTTAGAAGCAAAAGAGACTTTTGAGGAGGGACAGGATAAAAAGAGAGAGAGGAATAAAAACAAGAAAAGGGGATGGAGGAAAATACACAGTAATCATAACTGAATGTAAATGGCATGAGCTCACCCATAAAATGGAAGCAGATGGAGGAATGGATTAGAAACCAGAATCCAACAATATGCTGTTTACAAGAGATACCTGAAATAGAAACACACACACAAAGTTAAAATAAAGGGCTAGATCAGAATCTAATATTTCTCAGCTGAAGTAAAAGAGGCAGGGATCACAATCAAGGCAAAAGCAAAAATAGACCTAATTAAAAGAGATAACCAGAGAAACTAAATTATGCTAAAAGGTACCATAGACAGTAAAGTAATATCAAAAATTTTTACAGCAAGTTTCTCTGATAAAGGCCTCATTTCTTAAATATATATTGAGTATAGAAGTGAGTTAAATTTATAAGAATAACAGCCATTCCCCAATTGTTAAGTAGTCAAAGGATATAAACAAGGAGTTTTCAGAGGATGAAAGCAAATCTATCTGTAGTTATATAAAAATACTCTAAACCACTGTTGATTAGAGAAGGGAAATAAAAACAACTCCAAGGTACCACCTCACACTTACCAGAGATTACAAATTCTAGAGGGGATGAGGGAAAAATGAGCAGGTACAATAATGAACTTCGGGTGGTATAGTGAACTGGTCCAATCATTTTGGAGAACAATTAGGAACCATGTCCAAAGGGCTATAAAACTTCACATACCCTTTGGCCCAGCAATGCCATTATTATGTTTGTGTCCCAATGAGATCAAAGAGACTGATATGTACAAAAATATTTATAGAAACTCTTTTTGTGGTGGCAAAGAATTCAAAATTGAGGGGATGCTCATCAGTTGAAGAATGGCTGAATAGGTTGTGGTATATGAATGTAATGGAATACTATTGTGCAAAGTAAAGTGAGAAGTACCAGGATATCATTGTGCACAGTACCAGCAATGTTGTAATGATGATCGACTGTGAAAGATTTGGCTACTCTGATCAATATGATGATCCAAAACAATTCTGAAGGACTCATGATGAAAAAAAATGCTATCTACCTATATAAAGAGAACTGAAGAACTCAGTGCAAACTGAACTATAACTTTCTCAATTTCTTCTTTTAATATGACTAATATAGAAATTTTTGAATGATTTCATGTGTATAATTGATATCATATTTCTTGCCTTCTCAGTAAGTGGTAGAGGGGGTGGAAGGGAGAGAGAGAGATAATTTGAAACTCAAAATTTAAAAAGAAAAGAATGTCAAAAATACATAACAAATTAAAATGTTAAAAAAAAACTAAGAAACAATAAGTTAACCAAGAAAAAAAAAGAGCAGGGAAATTTTTGGCTTTTTTTTTTAACATCTCTAGCTTTTACCACAGTGCTTAGTATTTAAACACTTAAAAATGTTTGTTGATTGACTTAACTGGTTCATTGTGTGGGGAAGTGCTCTGCAAACCTTAAAGCACTATGAAAACAAGACTTATCACTATTACTCTTTCCCAGAAACTCTAGTCTACAGTGGAAAGAGTCCTGGATTTTGAGTGAGGAGACTGAATGTAAATCCCAACTCAAACACTTATGACTTGTGTTACAGACAGCTCAATGACAAGTAGGTGGCACAGTGGGTAGAGTGCAAAGTATGGAGTTAGAAAGACCTGACTCCAAATCCAGCCTCAGACACTGATTAGCTATGGGATCCTGGGCAAGTCACTTAACCTCTGTTTGCTTCAGTTTCCTCATCTGTAAAATGGAGATAATAACAACACCTACTTCCCAGGATTGTTGCGAGGATGAAATGAGATAATAATTGTGAAGCAGTTAGGACAGTGCCTGGGACATAGTAAGCACTATATAAATATTAACTATTATTATTATTATGTAGGGAAATCAATCTCTCTGAGCCTCCAATTTTTTATCTATGAAATGAGGCATGCATATTGTGTGTGTGTGTGTGTGTGTGTCCCCCTTTTAGCTCCAAATCCATGGTCCTATTATTTCTAATCTACTTGACTCAAGTCTAGTATCATTATTTAATTGTTCTAGGTGTCTCACCTTCACAATTAGACAGAACTATTTGAGGGCAGTAACTATGCCATCTACTTCTTTGTATTCCCCACGGTTCATCAGAATAACAATAGCAAATGCACATATGCATATACATATATATATGTATCTGTAACCTACTATGTTTATATAGAAATGAATACAACACAGTTCTTACCCTATTGGACCTTATACTTTAACAAGGAGACGATATAGGTCTTCCCGTCTTTGTTCCTGAACTGAAATATGCCCCCTTCCCTCTTTGCCTATTGAATTCTTACCCATTCCCTAAACCCCAGCTCCAATGTCATCTTCTCTGTGAGGCTTTCCCTGTTGTATTTCACCTCAGTTACTATCTTCACCCCCAGATCTCACTGAGCACTTTCTGCCGCAACTAGTAAATAGATTTATCTGCTATATAGCTTATCTGCGCAAATGTCTCATCTTCCTACTAAATTATAAGCTTCATAAGGATAGGGATTGTGTCTTATCTCAATGCTGTATCTTCCACTGTGCCTAACACAGTATTCTGCAGACATTAAGCACTAAATAAATATCTTTCAAATTGAATTGAATGTATACGAATAGTATAGCTAAACCAAAAGGCAAGATATGGTCTTTGAGCAAATTATTACTCATTTCTGGAACCCAGATTCTTCCTCCTCCAAAATGAAAGGATTGGATTACATGGCCACTGATAGTTTTCAATCTCTAATTTCTATGTACTTTGTAATAATTAGTGAAATTTACTTGTAATAATAAAATAAAATAAAGATAAGAATCCGTGATATCCTTGGTAAGCGGAACTCCCAGGTAAGGAAAGTCCTTCCACTTCAAGTCAGCATCTTCTCTGAAACTTAGTCTTAAAGAGCCATCTAGAACACTGAAGTATTCCCTTTTTTAGCTCTGATATTCTGTGATTCTGGCCAAATAGTTTTTTTCTTGGTTTCACAGGCTCAACTTGACTCGAGGCCACAGTGATCACAGAGGTTGAATCACAGGTAGGGCTGCAAGCGACCTGAGAAACAATCTAGTCCATTGTCTACATTTTTCAGAGGAGGAAACTACAGAGTTATCTGCATATATGTGTATATATACATATGTATGTATGTGTGTGTGCATGACTTGCCTAGGGTCACATTTGAAAGTATGTGTCAGAGGCAGAACTTGAAGCCAAAGTTTCCTGACTTCCTGACCAGCCAGGTTGGTGATGAACCTCTTTATACTTGGCATAGTGGATAGAGTAACAGACCTGGAGTCAAGAAGACTCATATTCATGAGTTCAAATCTGGCCTCAGATACTTACTAGCTATATGACCCTGGGCAAGTCACTTAACCCTGTTTGTCTTGGTTTCTTGATCTGCAAAATGAGCTCAGAGTTAGGACTTATGGGTAGACAAAGTAGGTATCTGCCTAAGGCAGAACATGGAAGTTGTGTGCATGTGTGTGTGTGTGTGTGGATAGGGTGTTCTGATATATATATATATATATATATACATATAATATATATATATGTATGTATGTATATATATGTATATATATGTATGTGTGTATATGTATATGAATATAGTATATGTGTATGTATATATGTATAAATGTTACTGAGATATATATATATTTTTTTAATGTTAAATTTAACATTTCTTAGTTCTGCAAAATGGCATGGAAAAGAGGTGTTTATTTTATGATTAGTCAAACAGCTCTGTCATTTACTAGCTTCAATTCAAATTAAATTAAATTAACATTTATTGAGTACCTACTCTGGGCCAGGCACTGTGCTAAGGACTGGAGGTACAAATAAGAAAAAAAGTCCATCCCTGCCTATGAGAAGCTTAAAATGTAATGGGAGAAGACAATACACAAAAAAAGAAGTTTGAGGGAGTAGGGCAGCAGGCAGTATCAGACATGAGGGCAGGATGTTCTGTGGAATTGAAACCAAGCAGAGCTGCCTACAGAGAATGAAGAGTTATCTGGAAAGTTCTGATCTGATTCTCTAGAGAGGAAGGCTTTGGGGGGAATCTCTTGCTCCATTCTGCAGTTCTCCAATCAGAGGGAAGAGGAAACTGAGGGAGTTGATAAGGTATTGAGTAGAAAAAATCAATTGGTATGGAGATGAGATTTCAGATGATCTGGTGATTCTGACTGAAATATGATGGTTTGGAGTTGGAGCAATGCACTTTTCCTCTTAACTTGAGATTCTTCCTCAATAAAGGCTGCTCAGTGATGGACTATACATATTTGTAAGAGATCCAACTTTGCTGGTTTTGGTCGCATCCAACTCTCCATGATCCCACTTGGGGTTTCCTGGCAAAGATACTAGAATGGTTTGCCATTTCCTTCTCCAGCTCTTTTTACAGATCAGGAAACTGAGGCAAACAGGGTTAAGTAACTTGCCCAGGGTCACACAGCTAGTAAGTATCTGAGGCCAGATTTGAACTCATGAAGATGAGTCTTCTTGACTCCAGGTCTGGCATTCCATTCATTGTGCCAAGTATAAAGAGGTTCATCACCAGCCTAGGCTTGGAATCAGGAAACTTCAGCTTCAAGTTCTGCCTCTGACACATACTTTTAAATGTGACCCTAGGCAAGTCATGCACACACAAGCATGTGTGTGTGTGTGTACACACACACATATATACACAGATATATACACATATATGTAGATACATACACACATACACATATATATAGGTTATATATGTATGCATATTATCAACTTATCCATATACATATTACTTAATTTACATTATATATATATACATATATATGTTGCATACTTAATGATATACATATTTTTCCCACCAATAGAATGTAAGCTTCTTGAGGTAAAGAACTCTTTCATTTTTGTCTTTGTGTCTTTAACATTTAGCATAAAGCTCATAGAAGGCACAACAAATATTTGTTGAGAAAAATAATAATAATTAAATAAAATAGGGATAGGGATAGAAATTGAAACTGTGATTTTCTTAGTATGGGGATTTCCCAGGTGGGGAATGTCCCTCTATTTAATCTGAATGCACCTGCTTTGAAACTTATAGTACTAGTAGAGAGTTGCTTAGACTATTAAGAGGTTAAGTGACTTGAGAAATAGAATAAAATGAGGGACTTGGACTAAATTATTCCCAAGCTCTCTTTAAGCTCTATGCTTCTACCTAAGAACCACATTGTAAGCCTTCAATACTTGTTGAATTAAAATGATCTGTAATTAACCATGAACTCATTATGTGAGTTCTACGGGAGGCATTTCCCTCCATCTCTTGAAAATCTAATTATTACCATGGACCTTCCTCTAAAAGGTTTTCCTATATGTCCTCATCCTTTCCCAGAACTTGTACAGTCTTTTATCTGGGTTTCCTTTCAGCCTTTTCTTCTACTTTCTCTCCTCTTTTTCCTCTTCTCTCTGGGTCTCCTTCTCCTACAGAAATATGGATGTGGGTTCCTTTAAAAATGTTTCTGACTGGCTAACCCCAGGACATTCTCATGATAAATATATGATGCCAGGGAAGCACACCTGCTGCCTCTGGTCAACCAAATTGTTTAGGTCTAGAACAAAAAGCACTTTAAAATGCAAATCTGTAGAGTCTAGAACTGCCCACTTTACCCTCCATGGCCCTTCCCATCCCTACATACTCTTTTCTGGTCCTAGGCACAAAGAGCCCTTGGTCAGGGTATTGCAACTGCGCTTGACTCTCAGTGTCCCATAATTATGTGTGGTAGTACAAGCTAAATGCCATGTGGGTAGTTGTAACCAATGTAGTTTAGTGGAAAGAGCAGTTGTCTTAAAAATCACAAAATCTGGGTTACAGTCTGTGCTCTTACACTTACTTGCTGGGTAAATCTGGGCAAACTGCTTCCTTAAGCCTCAGTTTCTTCATTTATAAAATGGGGATAATAATAGGCCACCTATATCCCAGGGTGAGGAAAGGAAATGACAAACCTTACATAGCTGTACAAACATGAGTGCTTAAGATTATGAATTATAAGTATCCAGGGGTACATACCTGAGAATAAAGGTTAGGGGATTCATCCTAAGGCAATGAGCTCCATCTTGTCCCCAACAGTCCATCAGAGGAGGATATATGTGTGGAATAGGAGCTGTCCCTGGTGCTAACCCACCTTTCTAGACACTTGTTGGTATGAGCTTGAAATGACAAGGTTAAACACTTCAGAGGGTGCCCTCAGAAAAATCAGGTAGTGCATACATTAGTCATGGTGCCTATTGACATCTCTATCTAAAATGGTATTCTTACTCTTTTTCCAGGTTTCACTCCTACTCTCCCCAGATATTCTTGACAATATCCTAGAAAACTCTTCCTCATGGAAGGTCAATCCACCCTTGGACTCCACTCCTGGACTTAACACACTACAAGTACTTTCTGCCCCTACATCCTCTTCCTCTGGATTATTCCTCCCAGAACCTCCATTTTAAGGTAGCCAAGACTAACCGTGTCTTTGTTCCTCTCCAAGTTGCATTCCTGACTATTACGGATTTTCTCATCCCTGCCCCACCCCCTTCAGCTACTTTTTACACATTATCTTCCCCTGTTAGAAAATAAACTCCTTGAAGGCAGGGACAATCTTCCTTTTAGATTGTTTTGTATTACCAGTCCTTAGCACAGTGCCTTGCACATGACAAGTACTTAATAAGTGCTTGATGATTTGGTTTGCAACCCATATAAACATGGTTCTTTCTCTGACTGGTAAATTACTCTCTGGATCTCAGCTTTCTTTTCTGTAAAATAAACAAAAAGTTTGGACTAATTGATCTAGCTCTAATATTTTGTCATCCTGCAATCCTTACCCTTTATCAATCCTGTCCTCAGTTTCTTCTTAAAGGATGATTGAGGGAAATCCTTTTGGGACTTGAAGAATTCTTTCCCAGTTCCCCCAACATCTAATGTATCTGTTTCATAAATATGTGGGTTTTTTTCATATCCAGGTCTATTCAAGTGGGACAGTGCTATGTGCATGCTTAACCCTGAATAATAAGTATTTTTATGGTTATTAAAAGGTTCTGTTTATGATAAGCTTATTCTCAATAAGGTATTAATGACTGATAATGACTTCACTTACGTTTTAACAGAGGATAGGGTTCTACCTAAACAACCATATTTTTAATGGTGGAAATTCAGGCACCATGAAAGTCCAGTAAGGGAAATACTTTCAGATAGTGGGGGGCAGGGGACTTTTCCAATCTTTCTTTTTCTCCTCCCCCCAAAGTATCATATAAGTGGCTATTGACTTTGACTCTGTCATTCTGATTCCACTCAGATCCTCTGCCAACTAGCATGGAAAGTCTCCTTTTGGTGGACATCATCAGTATCTGGTTTCAGTGATGAGTACAGTTACATCAATAATCAGAGAAAAAAAATAGATCTATGATTCCCCACCTAAGGTCCTCCTCATTTTTACCTTTTCTACCTATTCAATTTTTAAACTCTTGAATAAGAGAAGGGATTTATCCTGTGTGGTTCCAGACAGTAGAAGTTACTGAGTGGTAGATTCTGGCTTAATAGGAGAAGAATTAAAAAAAAATAGAGCTGCCTGAAGATGGAACATGTAGTGAGTCTCTTGCCACCAAATCTTTTCAAGAAGAGACTGAACAAGCCATTTGTCCTAGTGTGTTTCAGAATGAAATACTTCTTCAGGTAATAGTTAGGTGTGATGTCCTTTGAGCTCCCTTCCAACTCTAAGAGCCTATGATTTTAAGAATCCATGATTATCTTGATCTTTTCCTTGGACACAAGGGATGGAGTTTCCCAGTATCCCTGGAGCTCCCCACCTCCCATTCTGACATGATTCCCTCCCCCCCAGATAATTCTCTGCTAACTATGGCAGCCAGTACTGTGATTCATACTCCCATCCCCACAACCATCTCCATCTCTCCATCACTCTGCCCCATGGCCTGACTTGTTAAATAGTACAGATGGTAATGAACTACATGATATAAAAATATCCTGGCCCTAATTATTTCAGGGAAGAGTTTGGGGACCATTAATCAATTATAAAGGGATGCCTTTCCAAAGGCAGCTTGAATAGAATATGTTCTATGTGTAGTGGGAGGGGGTGGCTGGGTAAAAGGGATCTCCTATGCCATAAATAGTTCAGATCAGTGAGATGATAAAATGAGACTCTGCAGGAGATGTAGAAAAGGGTTGGTGACTTTTACCAGTCTACTGGAATGTTGCAGTATTGATTCAGAATCCTTAAGAACTGCTGTTAGGGTCCAAGTCCTCCTCCTTCATACAAAGCAGAAAGAAAACAAAGGTTGTTCCCTGATAATCCCTCAAATTAATAATTGATGACAGAATAGAGAACTCTTGAAGAATTCTAAATCAGCCCATCACTATTCTTCATCCTTTATCTATCCCTCTTTCTTACTTCCACCCTAGTCTCCAGTCTCCTTTTGCTGATTCATAAGATACAAGATGGAGAGACTTCTTTATCTTCCAAATGGAGACTTTCCCTTCTCCCACTCTCCTTGGCACTATCAAGACCCCACCCAGCTCTAGGGAGTGGGAAGAATATGATGGGCAAGAGGAATGAGGAGTAAAATGTGCAAGCAGCTGTGAATCTAGACCAAGGTTCTTAACCTAGAAGTCTGAGTATTTCAATAGGAAAAAAAATCACATTTTTATTTTCACTGGCCTTTAACTGAAATACTTCATTTCATTCAATTATTTAAAAACATGATTCTCAGAAGGGGTCTATCCATAGGTTTAACCAAACTGCCAAAACAGTAAGAAAGATTAAGAACTCTTGGTCAAGACAGATGGAACTGTGAGCCTTCCACAGCTCAGCAAGGCAGTGTGTCCTCAAAATCATAACATCTAAGATTTGGAAAAGTCCTCAGAAGTCACTTAGATGAACCTGTATTTGAATTGAAATCCCCTTTATAATATCAGTAAGAAGTGGCCATCCAGTCTCCGCTTGAACACCTCTAGGGAGGGGGAACCTATCAACTCCTTAGGCACCCATCTGATTCAACTTTTAGATAGCTCTAGTCAGGGGTGTGCTGAAGCCAGCTCATACAGTCTCTCAAGAGCCCACTGGTAAAATGTCAGTGTGAGCATTTATACCTTGGAAATTAGCAAATAATACACGTGGGGGCTTGATGTACTGTTTTGTTGATTGTCTAGACTTAAGAAAGTAAGAAAATGTTAATAATGCAGATTAAACTTAAAAGTATGTACATCTTTCGAGGGAGAGGGACAGTCTATTGTTCAATATTACCAGAACACTCCTGGCTGTAATTATCTCTTTATTTTTTTCTTCTGTCAAGACTAAAATTGACTCTCTGTAACTCTCACCTATTGCTCCCAGTTTTGCCCTCTGGGACTGGGCTGAGAAAGTCTAATTCTTCTTTCAAATACTTGAAGACAGCTTCATATCCCCCCCCCACATTATTCTCTTTTCCAGGGTATAAACATCCCCATTCCTTCAAATTGCACATGACATGGGCTTCCAGCCCCTTCATAATCCTGGAAGTTCTCCTTTGTCCTAGTTTCAGCTTGTTATCTTTCCTAAAATGTAACATGCAGAACTAAGAAAATACTACAGTCAGGTGTAGTCTGACCAGAGTCAGAGTACAACAGGACCATCACTTTTCTTGTTGTGGCTACTATACCTCTTGGTGCAGCATAAGATAAAGAAAGGATGATGAGAAAGAAGGAGGAAGGAGGGAGGAAGGAAAGAAGGAAGGAATAAGATAAGGAAAAAAGGAAGAAAGATGGGAAAAAGAGGGAGGAAGGGAGGGAGAAAGGGAAGAAGGGAGAGAAAGGGAGGGAGGAAGGGAAGAGTGAAAGAAGGAACAAAGGAATGAAAGTGAGAGGAAGAGAGAGGAAGGAAAGGAAGAAAAGAGGGGGAGGGAGGAAGGATGGCAGGAAGGGAGGGAAGAAGGAGAAAGGGAGAAATGAAGAACAGAAGGAAGGGAGGAAGAAAGGAAAGAAGGAAGAGAGGGAAGGAGGAAAGAAAGAAGAAAGGAATAGAGGGAAAAAGGAAGGAAGGAAGAAGGGAGGAAGGAATGAAAGACAGAAGGAAGAGAGGGAAGGAAGAAAGAAGGAAGACAAGAATAGAGAAAGGAAGGAAGGAAGAAAGGGAGGGAGGGAAGGAGGAAGGAATCAACTTATTAAGCACTTCCTACACTGAAGGCACTATACTAAGGACTTCATGAACATTCTCTCCTCTGATCCTCACAACAACCCCACAGTTGAGGAAACAGACAAACTGAGTTTAAATGACTTGCTCAGGATGATATAGCTACTTAAAGTCTGAGGAAGGATTTAAACTTAGGTTTTCCTGACTCCAGGTCCAATGACACCATTTGCTGCACCATCTTGCTGCCTCTAATAACATTTTATAATAACATTAGAGGTTTGGTTGTTGTTGTTTTTTCATAATACTTTTGACTCAATTTTAGTTAATAGGTCATTAAACTCCTCCGATCTTTTTCATAGGAATTATTGTTATGCCTCTCCCATTCTGTACTTGTGAAGTTGATTTTTTGAGCCCAAATGTAGAATTTTACATTTATCTCTATGAACAACTTAATTTTATTAGTTTGACTCATTTTTCTAACCTATTGCAGTTCATTCATTCACTCAGTAAGCTTTTGGAATTTGCCTACTATGTGCTAAGCATTTTTCTAGGTAATAGAGAATATTGGAATCCTGACTGTCATTCAACTTGTTAGTTCTTCCTCATAGCTTTGTGTCATCTGTAAATTTGACTAGCATGCCATCTGTATGTTTATGCTTATCAATGACTTCATTATACTCCATATTATACTCCACCAGAGGCTTCCTTCCTAGTTGACCCCAACTAAGGGTCTAGTCATTTAACCAGTTCCAAATCTACCTAATTGTACAATTGTGTAAACATACGCCACCATTTTACTGCAATGACAATAAAAAACACTTGTTTCTTGGAAGGAAAGCTATATGGCAAATCTGGACAACACAGTGAAAATTAGAGAAGTCACCTTTCTGACAATGGTCTGATAGTTAAAGCTATCGTTTTTCCAATAGCAATGTATGGCTCTGAGAGTTGGACAATAAGGAAAGCAGAGCACCACAGAAGCAACATTTTCAAATTGTGGTGCTAGAAAAGACCTTTAAGAGTCTCTTGGACAGTAAAGAGATCAAATCAGTCAATACTTACATTAATTCAAACTACTTATTGGAAGGACAAATACTGAAGCTGAAGCTTAAATACTTTGGCCACATAATGAGAAGACAAGACTCAGTGGGGAAAAAAAAACAAAACTCTGATGTTGGGAGAGATTGCAGAGAAGATGACAGAGGATGAGATGAATAGATAGTATTATGGAAGCAATGAACAGGAGTTTAAACAGACTTCAGCATATAGTAGAGGATAGAAGGGCCCAGTGTACTATGCTCCATGGGGTCACAAAGAGTCAGACATGACTGAATGAATGAAAAATAACAACATATTGTATGTATAGCATTCCCATACCCTAGAAAGCCTCCTAAGACTCTGGACAGATAGTTTTATGTGCCCCAGTAGCCGTGACCTCTGGGGGAAAAATTCTTGGCTGTTGTATGACTCTCTTCTTTCTCTGGAAACCTATCACCTCCTAGGGTGAGAAAGAAAAAAATCAAGGTTCAAGTAGACTGTATATGTCTGTATGAGAAGTATACACATACACACAGACAGACAGATTGACATAAATACGTGCTCCCCTTTACAAGAATTTCATGTATTAAAATTCACATTTATAAAACAGATACATTCTTCAGAGGATGGGACTCACAGAATGTCTTAGTTGCAAGGCACCTTAATAACCATATAACCTAACCTCATTTTACAGATGTAGAAACTAAGGACCAGGGATGGAAAGTGATTTTTTTTTTCCAGAATCCCAAAGCTTATCCTCCTCTGAGAGAATTCCTTGAAATGTTGCATTAAAAAAGACTCAATTTACAAAAAATTTACATTTTCAGAAACATATAGTATGTGTACATGTATATAAGTAATATCTCTGCCTCCATTTCTGTGTATTGGAAATGGACATAATAATCTCTGATCAGGGATAGAATACACTGTAGAATTGACTGGTAATATTCTCAGGAAGATGGGGGATCTCTGATTTTAAATGAATTAGAATTCACTGATTCTAAATGAACTACTTAAATGACTTGTCTGTGGTTAGAAGCAACATAGTATAGTTCATTGGAGCAGCTAGATGGCACAGTGGCTAGAGTGCTGGGTCTAGAGCCTAATCTTTGTGAATTCAAATCTGACTTCAGACACTTACTAGCCGTGTTACCCTAGGCAAGTCACTTAACCCTATTTGCTTCAGTTTCCTGATCTGTAAAATGAGCTGGAGAAGAAAATGGTAAACCACTCCAGTGTCTTTGCCAAGAAAACCCCAAGTGGAGTCATGGAGAGTTGAACATGACTGAAAACAACTGAACAATGACATAATTCATTAAGAAAGCATTGAAATTAGAGTTAATGAATCCAGGTTTTACTCTTTGCTCTGTCATTTACTATCTATGTGACCTTAAGTAGGTCATTTCTCTATTCTGTGCTACAATATATAATGAGGACTTTGGACTACATAATCTGTAAAGTCCTGCCCAGCTCTTATTACTGTGATGACTGACTTAATGTAACTATCAATCTTTCTTTATATCCCAGTGGGTCAATGACAGCAATCATACTAGAGCCCAAATCTCTTGACTTTTAGTCCAGGGTTCTCTTCATTTGGTTCTCATGCCTGCTTCCCTTTATACACCAGCACATAAACCACACAAACTCATGTACGCATATGCATGCATGCATGCATGCATGTATCTATACACACATACACATATATATGTAGGTAGGTACACACATATATACATATATGTATATACATATATGTGTGTACATAATAGGATTATTATATCATAGGATTTGGATCTGGAAAGAATTTTAGAGATCGTCTAGGACAGTGAAGACTTCATTTTACAGATGAGGAAGCTGAGGCCCAGAAAAGGGAAGTGACTTGACCAAAGTCACAGACTTATACAACAGATACCCATATACATACACACATACATACATTCATACACACACACATATGTACACACACACATACATTCACACACATATGTACACACATACACACATCCATACACACATATATGTACATGCATACATACATACATACATACATACATACATACATTAGAGCAGACCTGTGATTTTACCATACAGGGAATTTCCAGTGAAGAAGCTCCCTTCACCTAGGCAGATGGGTGCCTGGGGCACTCTCTCTGTGTCTCCTTAACTCTCTGTCTCTCCATCCCCCTTTCTTTCCTTCTTTTCATCAGTCTAAGGTACTGCTTTGTGTGGAAACTCCTTCCAACCCTATTGATGATCTTAGAAAGGACAGAGAAGTTCAGTGTCTTGCTTTCGATCCCCCAGGCAATATATATCAAAGGCAAGATTTGAACCCAGGTCTTTCTGACTCCCAATACTGGCCTTCTATCCACTACACCAAGCTGCCTCTCATATGTATAACACACATATGATATCTATGTGTATTTATAACGTATCTATATATGTGTCACATATACATATATTATATATACTATACATGCTAGTTAACATTTATATAGCATTTTAAGTTTCAGAAAAAGAGCTTTCCATGCAGTATTTCACATACCAGACTTAAAAATCTTTAGTTTCACACCAGAAATGAGTGTTTGGGCCTGGGTGAGATAAATGGGCCTTTTAAGTTGGCTGATGCTAAAGACCAGGGTTCTCTTGAAGGACTAATTGGTAATTATCCAACCCGGAAGAATGCAGGACAGAAAATAGAACCTTAATGGCGAAATTCAGAATCTTTACTGCCAGATTCGGTCCTTTGACAGGTTCTTTGTGTGGGTTGCCTAGAGAAATGAAAGACTTGATTAAAAGGTTTGAGAAACCAGCCCTTCCAGGACTCTCCAGAAGGTGGCTGGATTGATCTCGTATTTTCAAGTTAGTTGCTCGCTTGGACTTATTAAATATAGCTGTCCATCCCCAGCAGGCTGCTTCAGCCCTGAGGATGGAAGAGGCAGGATGATTATCTGCTTTAGGGGTGGCAATAGGTTAAGAGATTCCCCTGGGCATAATGGGTAACTGCCCTTTACAGGAGGGGCAGGAGGAAGCCACCTCCAGGGCCTAAGTCCTCATTTATCTTTCTTCCCTACTGAAATATTTGGAGTATGCCTGGAGATTAGATACTAGACACTCAATTTGAAGGAGACTTAGACAATGGGGTGTAGGAAAAACAGTAAAGGACCTAGAGTCAGGAGACCTAAATCTGAATCCCTGACTCAGCTCCTTTTCCAAGGATGAGTCCCTTCTCCTTCTCTGAGCCTCAGTTTTTTCATCTGGAAAATGGGGGTGATCGTGCTTGTACTTTTAACCTAACGGGGTGAGGAAAACCTTAAAATGCTTTTTAAATGTTTTGTTATTTAGTTCAAACCTTTAATTTTGTGAGGGAAGAAACTGAGGCCCTGAGAGGGAGAAGGGACTTGGTTAAGGTCATGAAATGAGCTAGTAGAAGAAGTGGGCCTGGAAATCATGACTCCTGACTCACTGATGCTCAGGCAGCGCCATCTTCCACGTTGGCCTGGGAATATTCTGTCTCGTGTATTGTGTGAAATCATCGGATCATTAAAAAAAACAACTAGAAGGAGCCTCAGAGACTCTTTAGACTGATCACTAATTGGAATACATACAGAAAATGAAGCCTAGAAAGGGAAGATGACTCATTCAAGGTCACACAACTCAAAGGGGGCAGAAATAGGATTTGAAACCAGGCTGTCTCTAAATATAACGCTCTTTTGATTACACCACACTGCCTCCATGAAACCTAGGTTCATGTACCTTGTGGTATGTGTACGTGTAGGTATGCATGTGTGTGTGTGTAAGAACGGGGGTTCCCTTTTCCATCCCTCCAGGACAGGGAGTTTGGCCTAAATCTTCCTGAGATATGACTTGAATGTTATGGGCATCATCACTGCCTGCAGGGAGATGGGAAGAGCCACTCTCCCTTTTCAATCCTATTTTTACTCACTCTTTTCTGGTATAGAAGATGCCTGAGATGAGAAAAGGAAACTCTCTATGCCTTTTCTCTGCTAGGGTGAATCTTTGTCTTCTCTCCAAACATGGCAAAGTAAGCAAACAGGGGTGATGGGTTTGGCCTCCCATGATCTCACAGCTTGTTAAAGATGTTGAATCAGGCAGCTTGACTCTGAATCCCAGGGTGGAGCAAATGCTGGACATAATTATGTTTTCCCTGACCATCATTGTCCTTGTTTAAAAAGCACCTGCTGCCTTCTTGTTCACTGTAAAACTGCAAGGAACACTCAGGGATACTCCCCATGGATTGAGAAAAATCTTCCAACAATCCCAGCCTGTTGGAACTTTGAGAATAGCAAGTTGTTGGAAGTGGAGGACATTCCAACTCACCTCCCATGACTATAACAGTCCTCTTCCTCCGTTCCATTCTTGAAATATTCTTTCTTCTGGTACCATCTCCTCCAGGGAGTCCTTCCGAATGCCGCCCCCCTCCATTCAAACTTTCCTAGAGCACTTTGCATTTCTCCTTTGTCTGAATCTACTCAACCTTATATCATATTTAATCATCCCTACTCCCACACTTCAGTCCAGATTATAAACTTCTTGAGGGTAGACATTTTGTTTTGTCCATTATTTGCATCTTTATATCTCTAACATATGGTGCCATATCTTGAATATTGTAGGTAGGTAGAAGGTGGTTTAGTAGATAGAATGTTCAGAGATTTAGAGTGGGATTAAACTATTGGGGTAGGTAGGTGGCTTAATAAATAGAGTACTGGACCTGAAGTCAGGAAAACCTGACTCCAAATCCTGCCTCAGACACTTACTAGATGTGTGACTCTGAGTAAGTCACTTAACCTCTGTTTGTCTCAATTTCCTCATCCCTAAGATGATTATAAAATTATATGAATGCTAATAATAGCACCTACCTCAAAGGGTTGTTGTGTAGATCAGATGAGATCATATTTGTACAGCATTTAGCCCACTACCTGGCACATAGTAAGCACTCTATAAATGTTAGCTACCATCACTGCTGTTGTTGTTGTTCTTAGAGTCAAGAAGACCTAAGTTCAGATCGTACCTTAATCACATACTCTCTGCATAACCCTAAACAAGTCTCTTAATCTCTCTTAGTATCAGTTACTTCTTATATAAAATGGGGATAATAATAGCATCTATCTCACATGATTATACTGAGGATTAAATAACATATAAGTAATATAATACACATAAAACATTTTGCACACTTTAAATCACTTGTAAATATTGTTATTATATTATTAATGTTGAGGAGATGGTTGGGGGACAGTTCCTCTTTTACACCTGCCATATTGAACTTTCTGAGGTGGGTTCTGTCTGGATTCTGAACAATGAGATCTGACCATTTCAGGCTCCTGCTCAGTAAACTCCTATGGTTCCCTATCACTTCCAGGATTGAAGATCAAATTCTCTACTTAACATTCAAAGCCCTTCCTTACCTGGCTCCTTCCTACATTTCCAGTCTTCTTATACCCTGTACTCTCTCTTTAGTGACACTGGCTTCCTTGCTTTTCCTTGAACAGAACACTCCATCTCCAGACTATGGGCATTTTCACCACCTGTTTCCTATTCCTGGAATGCTCACCCTCTGCATCCCCACCTCCTGGATTCCCTGGTTTCGTTCAATTCCCAGCTAAAATCTTACCTCCTATAGGAAGCTCTTCCTGGTTGCTCTTAATTCTAGTGCCTTCCCTTTATTCTGGCTATCACTTATTTGTACAAAGTTCTTTACATGTTGTCTCTCCCATGAGTCTCTAAACTCCTTGAGAGGAGGGATGATGTTTTATGTTTCTTTGTATCCCTAGATTTTAGCACAGGCATGGCACATAGTTGGCATTTAACAAATGATTATTTTTTGCCCTGTTCTGACTTCTCTGTATCCCTGGGTTTGGTGATATGGCCCTGGACAAGTCATTCTTTTCTTCTCTTAGTCTTTTCTTATCTGTAAAATGGGAATGATAATAGCACTTACCTCATGGGGTTGTTTTAACAAATGAGATAATAAATGGAAAGTGCTTTGCAAAACATACATATATATGTGTGGGTACACATATACATCCATGCTATTATGAGTAATGATCATTCAATTTGTTGGACTTCTATTAAAAAGTAGAATCTATATTTTCATCATTATGCATACTCTCTCTACCACTGTAGTTCAGAAAGAAGCATTGTGATCCAGTGGGAAAGGCCAGGGGTTGGAGTCAACAGATTTGTGCCCAAATCCTGACTTTGCTGATTGGTCATTTTGTGTAACCTTGAACAAATCACTTCTTCTCTCTGGACCTTGGTTTCCCTATCTGTAAAGTAGAGGGTAGATGTTGAACTGGAAATCTACAAGCCAACAATGACCATAAGCCTATATATTTAGAGCTGGAAGGGACCTTAGAGGTCATTTAACCTAAACCCCTCATTTTAAGGATGAAAGAAGGTGAGGTCCAGAGAAAGATGAAATGATTTGCTCAAAGTTTCACAGATAGTATATGGCAGAAATGAGGTTTGAACTTGGGTTCGCTGCTTCCAGATTCAGTATTTTTTTATGATGGATCAAATATTTATAATGTGCTTAGCACAGTGCCTGGAACATAGTAGGAATTTAATAAATACTTGTTCCCTTCTCTCCTTCCCTGTCTACTCAAAGGTCTCTTTCAGCACTAGTTCTTATAAATCCCTCCATGAACTTTCATCATGTTCAAAAGTTGCAATAGCCACCCCCCAAAAAAGCCCCATCATCTGTTGGCTGCCCCTCCAATTGAAGAGTCTTATAGGATTTAGGTAGACTGCTTCCAGTGACTTTGGCCTCCTGTCTATCCCAAGAACAAGACACTCCATTTCTTGGTTCTAGGCATTTTTCTTTGTCTATCCCCCACACCTGGAGCATTCTTAATTCTCAACTATACTTACTGCCTTTCTTGGCTTCTCTTAAGTTCCAAATAAAATCTCATCTTTTATAGGAGATCTTTTCCATTCTTAATTCTAGTACTTTCCCTCTGTTAATTATTTCCTACTTATCCTGTATATAGCTTGTTTTTCAAAAATATTTGTTTGTATATTGTCTCCTTGAGGACAGGGATTATCTTTTGCTTCTTTTTGTATCCCCAGAACTTAGCACAGTGCCTGGCACATAGTAGGTGCTTAATACATATTTATTGATTGAGAGAGCACTTGGACCAAAACAAACACATGATCCTCTGCCAAGACTAGACTTCAGCAAAGGTGGCCTTTTAGGGGCTAAGAGCCTGTACTGATTAGGTGGTATTGGTCACTCCCCCAAGAGATAGGCATGTGTGTGAACATAGCCACAAAGGTAGGTGAAGGAACCAGATCACCTCTATTTGTCCAGCAGACCTATGGACACTAATATGTATCCCTTCAAAGTATCAGACATAGAGTAGGGAACAGTGGGCTCCTCACCCTAAATCTGTAATCCACAATTCATAAACACCAGATCGGTGTTCTGGGCAAATCATATCCCTTATCTTTTCCTCTCAGCTTCCCTTATAAAATGAAGAAATTCCACTACATGGTCTTTCAATGTATTCTAGCTCTGACATTCTATATTCTGAGTTCTAACAGTACATGTTCTAAAGTCCTTTTCCAGCTCTGACATTCTATGTTTTGTGTTCTAACTGTATATTTTTAAGTTTCTTCCAGCTCTGACATTCTATGATTCTGTCATTCCCCACCTGGCTTATTCCACTCAGTTGTCATCTCTGACTAATTTGAAGATCTGGCTGGAGTCGCTCTTTCCTTGATTTTTGGTCACAGCCCACAGTGCTGCTGAAGCTCAGTAGCTGTTAACCATTTCTAGGTGATTAGTCATAACTGTGCCATCTCACAGTCTGGCTGCCCTTCACAACAGTTGACTTATGACAATCCTACAGATAGACAGAGGGATTAACTAAATGATGATTTTGATCTCTTTTAGCATTATTCTAAATCCTAATTCATTTCTCTACTAGCTGTGTGACCTTGGATAAGTCATTTAATTTCTTTAGGACTCACCTGTAAAATGATGGCGTTGGAGTAGATTATCTCTAATATCCCTCCCAGTTTTACAATTTATACCCTATGACCCAAGAACAGTTTCTCTAATTACATCGTTATCACTAGAGGTAGAGTGGCATCACGGGAAAAGTGGCCTCAGAGTCATGAAGATGTGAATTTAATTCTTACCTCTGATGCACATTAGTTATGTGACTCTGGGCAGATCAAAGTTCCAGATTAATCACTAAAAGTTTAAGTTGCAGGGAAAGTGCTAATCCAACTTGTTTCCTCAACTGGAAGTGCACTACACCAATGAAATCATCAGACCAGATGAAATTATCATCACCATCATCATCATCATCATCATCATCATCATCATTGTCAGTTCCTCTCCTACAAGAAGCATGATATAGGAGAAAAATCACTGGGCTGAGAGTCCAAGACATAGGCTCTGGTCCTATCTTTACCACTGAACCACTGTATGTCACTGGGTAAATCATTTCCTCTCTCCAGACCCTAGTTTTCTTCCCAAAGACGGATCAGATTAAAGGTCCTCCACAACTTGACCACAAAGTCCAACTTGGTTAATGACAGAACAGCCACCATCTTTGTGCCTCAGTGGATAGAGCAGTAGGCCTGAAGTCAAGAATACCTGAGTTCAAATCCTGCCCCAGACACTTTTTAACTGTGTGACCAGGGCAAGCCACTTAACCACTGTTTGCCTCAGTCTCCTTGTCTGTAAAATAGTGATAATAATACCACTTACCTCACAGGGTTGTTGTGAGTATCAAATAAGCTTATGATTGTAAAGCACTTAGCACAGTTCCTAGCACATAGTAAGTGCTATATAAATGTTAGCATGAGAATGATTCCTCTTTTATATATCCTCAGGAGAGGAGTAGGTTGATAAAAGTCATTGCCATTAGCTACTGCTCTGCCTAAAATACTCTCAACCTTGGAGGAGGGAGCCATTGTGCCTCCCCAACAGATATTCCAATTGTCCATGAGTATCTCAAATTCACTGATAAACTTGATCATTGGTAACCAGCTCCCCTGCCCAAATCTACTTTATAGGTCTTTCTGTCTCTTCCCCCTACAACACTCCCATAATGCATAAACTCAAGATTATTGATTGATATTGATCTTAATCTAAATTCAAAAATAACCCTTCATCATTGATTGACTGTGAGGTGGGATGGAGGAGAGTGAGAGAGAGACAAAAAACAAAAATAACTAAGGTTATGAATTTAGATGACCGGGAGGATGATAATACCTTTGCCAGAAATATGGTTGTTTCTTTCCAGGATTTGGGGAAAAGGTATCTGGATTTCAGAAGGATTTTATTTTTCAGAAATAGATTGGACTATATGATTGCAAATGTCTTTTTTAGCTCTGATAGTCTGTGATTCCCTTTCCTTATGGTCCAGGTTTGACTGGTGGGCGCATGGACAGATGCCATACAACACACACACACACACACACACACACACACACCTTAAAATCACAAGATGTTAGGGTGGAGAGGGACCTGCATCTTAGAGGTCATCTGTTTCATCTTTCTATCAAGTGCAAGTCTCTGCATCATCCTGTCCTGCTCCAGCACTTCCTAAGGTAGGTAGCTCATTGCTTTTTAAGGCAGGTCGATCTATTGTTGGGAAGCTCCACCTATTAGAATATGTTTCATTACATTGTATAGAAATCAACTTCCCTGAAACTTAGGCCAGATACTGGTCCTAGTACTGCCCTCTGGGGTCAAACAGAACATGTCTATTACCTCTTTCACAGAGCAGGTTTTGTTAGACATTAAAGATAACTACCAGCCCCTGCCCTCCCTTTAGTCTTTTATTTATTCTGTAGTCTAAATAACCCTAGCTCCTGTTAGCATCTAAGCCTCAATTTTCTTCTTTGGAAAATGAAAGGGTTATACCACATAATCTCTAGTTGCCCGTTCAAGTTTTGACAGCTTGATAAGTGTGTGACACAAAAGTCGCAGAGTCCTAGGGGGCTGTTAGGTGTCATAGGGGAAAAAATGGGAATAGAATAGATCAGGGTTCAATCTCCACTATTAGTTGATGTGTGATCTCTTTGGGTCTCAGTTTATCTATCTGTAAAATGGGGTGGTTGCACTAGATAATATCCTAGGTCTCTTCTAGTTCTAATGTTTGTGATTTCACTCTAAATATTTTCATTTACTTAAATGGTCAACTATGTTCTCTGAGCTTTTAGTACAAAAGTAGCTCACTCAGGGGAGAGAACTATTATCTTTTCATTGAATCTTAGGAATTAAGTAAATTTAGGACTGCATGGTTGAAGGTATGTCGAGTTCTTCCTTCTCAGTCTCTAAGGTAAACACTGCTCATTTCAGAAAGCATCTGAGCCTCAGTTTCCTCCTCTGTAAAGCACAGGGATTAGATTGCATAATTTCTAATGCTCTTCCCTGTTTTGACATTCTTGAATTCACTCCAGTTCTTACTACAGACCATATATTCAGTGCTGTATACCAGCATATAAGATTTCATCATAGATTGTCTAAACTGGAAGGAACCTTAGAGAACAGAATGCTAGAATTCAGAAGATAGGATGAACTACTCAGCTGCTACAGCTCAAAAACTATCACTAAGTTTACCAGAATGATGAAAAGTAATCAATAATCAATTAACTTTGGAGTCAGGAAGACATGAATTCAAAACTAGCCTCAGACACTTAATAGCTATGTGACCCTGAACAAGTAACTTAAGCTCTGTCTGCCTCAATTTCCACAACTGCAAAATGTTGTGAAGATCAAATGATATATTTGTAAAGCACTTAGCATGGTGCCTGGCACAGTTTGTTTAGCTGTTTTCAGTCACGTCTGACTCTTCTTGACCCCTTTTGGGGGTTCTCTTGGCAAAGATACTACAGTGGTTTGCCATTTCCTTTTCTAGCTTATTTTACAGATGAGGAAACTGAAGCAAACAAGGTTAAGTGACTTGTCCATGGTCATAAAGCTAGTAAGTGTTCAAGTCAGGATTTGAACTCAGGAAGAGGAGTCTTCCTGACTCCAGGCCTAGCACTCTATCCATTGAATCATCTAGCTACCCAAATTCAAGGTAAGTTGCCCTGTATAAATGTTTGTTGAATGGCACAAGGGTTTCTTCAATGCCTACTATACGTAAAGACTCAAAACACAGCTCAACCTATCTCTGACCCTTGGCAGGACTGTGGTCACTGAATGGTAATGACATCTGTGAAACAGTGGCTTTCGGTTATCCAATGCTTCCTGATGGGACTGTGGCTACATCAGCCCAGATATAGGCAAAGTCCAATTGTTTGGCTGAACTGCCTACAGAAGGGGACAATTATTCTGAGAGAACCTCGGAAAATGGGAATGGAGAACTGAGTCATCACCTTCTCTCTCTGTTTCTCTCATTGTCTCTCTGCTTTCCCCACCCAAGCTCCCTCTCCAGCTTTTCAGTTCTCTTTTTATGTGCGATCTTCCTCTGTTAGAATTTAACCTCCTTGAGGGCCAGGATGATATTTCTTTTTCTTAGTTGTATGCCCAGCACTTAGCACAGTGCCTGACACGTAATAAATGCCTACTAAGTGCTTATTGATTTGATGATGACTCGCTTTTTGAATTTTCTTTGCTTTTTTCCCCCTATCTATTCTCTTTGTCTCTGCCTCCTCTTTGTCTATTTTATCTCTATCTTCTTCCTCAGTTTTTTCCCACTCATACCCTATGTCCTTTGTCAAAGGAGCCAGTTGATACAGTGTGTTAGAGTTGGTTTTGAATCCTGGCTCTGTCATTCACAACCTTGGAAAATTAGATTCACTGTTCTAAGCCTCAGTTGTTATGGTTGGTTTTACATATACATACATATATATATATATATGTATATATATATGTGTGTGTGTGTGTGTGTGTGTGTGTGTGTGCGTGTGTGTGTATGCATTACCATGGAGTCCTGCTAATGTCCATTTTCAGGTTAGACAATGGTGTCCTGCTAATGTCTGTTTTCTAATGGCTGATACAGCTCTGTCTTGTGGTAGCATCCTCCCCAGGGAGACCTTTCTTTATGGTCTCCCTGCTCCTGAGGGACCTCTCCACCTTTTAACATTCTTAAACTGGCTCATCTTCCCCTTTCCCAGGCTAACACCTCCCATCTTGCCAGGGTAGGGGGTGTTCCTTTCCTTGGGGAGAAACAAAAATTAGAGGTTATTTTTGTATCTTTAAGGTAGTTTGGTGTTATAAAATTGCAAAGAGGTTAGTGACATAGTGGCAACCTTGGAGTCAGGAAGAAATGCACTCAGTGACTCAAGTAAAATTTTTTAAGACTAAAAGTTGCGGAGTAGTTGCTGATCTGCAATAGTAGAATTTCCTTACTGTAGGCAAGGCAATGGGATTACAGGTCAGGATCCCCTCTCCAAAAACATAAAAGCTGCAAAGGATTTTGAGAGGACTTAGAAACTCCACTGAAGCCAGCCATCTCTTACTTTCTTACCAGGTTGTACCTTTGGACTTCTTCACCTTGCCCTAGAAACCTATTCATCCAGAAAGATCACTTCCATCCTGGAATTCATACCTCTGAAGTATCTTCAGCTCTGGCAGCCCTCTCCTTCAGGATCGGATGGTTCCTCCTAGAATCTCCATTTAAGGAGGGTACCCAGATCATATTCTTCTGGAGATTTTCTCTACCTTGCCCCTGAACTGGGTACCTTTGTCTTTTCCCTCTTGTCCCTCTTGTCCATCCTCTTTCACTTTCTTTTCATGTGTTGTCTTCCCTTATTAGAATGTAAGCTCATCTAGGGCAGAAGTTGTCTCTCATTTTTCTATCTACACATTTAATAAAATGCTTATCATGTTGCTGTTCTTCAGTCTTGACTCTATTTGAGATTTTCTTGGCAAAGATACTAAAGTGGTTTGCCATTTCCTTCTTCAGCTCACTTTACTGATGAGGAAACTGAGGCAAACAGGGTGAAATGAACTTGCCCAGGGTCACACAGCTAATAAGTATCTGAGGCCAGATTTGAACTCAGTTTTTCTTGACTCCAGGCCCAAGAACGCACTCTATTGACTATGCCACCTACCTACCTTTAGTACATAGTAGATATTTAATAAATGCTTATTGACCCCTTGACTGACTTCTCCCAGGAGCAAGACACAGCTATAGATAGTTTATTGGCTGGTGGGAGAGGGATTAGACCCACAATCATCTTGGAAGATTGAGGTCATTTAACTGGTAGAGGAGTTCATTAGAAGATCCTTCAACTTCAGAGAAGGAAGTGAAGGGTTATGATTCGGGGACCACTTTGTCTAGGAGCCCACTAGACATTAATGCTAAGTTGCCTGAATACTTTTCTAGGTTGGAGATAAGGGGGTATGAGGGAGCTGTTAAGTGTTCATACTGAGGACTTCTGACTACAGACCCTCAATATCCTCAGAGTTTTGGTCTAAGAGGAAGGAAGGAAACAAGCATTTTATTAAGCACTACTATGTCTCAGGCACTATACTAAGCACTTCAGAAATATTATTTCAATTGATACAACTAGCCTAATAGGTAGGTATTCACATTTTGCAATTGAGGAAACTGAGACAGACAGAAGTGATTTGCCCAGGGTCAGCAGCTAGTAAGTGCCTGAAGCAGGCTCTGACCTTAGGTCTTCCTGACTTTAGGCCCACCACTCTATCCACTGAGCTACCTAGCCAAGGAAAATAAAGATGATGAAGGTAGATTCTGGGTGTCTGTAGGAGGGCTGCCTGTCATCCCATAGAACACAATGATGACTGCTCAGAGATATAGAGCAACCAGCACAGGGTTAAACCCTGATGAAGCTGCAGGAAGAGGGAGATGAAACTGATTCAGTCAAACAGATGATCCCACACACTAGTGGAGTAGTGTGTCTAGCCCCATTGTAAGTGCTTAATAAATGTGTTAATTAAGTGAACTGATCTTCAGGAAAATAGGTAGGACTTGGCTTGAGAAAAAGCCTCCCAAAGAAGTCCAGTGCTTTGCCCATTCCAGGAAAGCCCCAGGGCCTCTAGGGGATGGAGATTACAAAGAGCAGGAGGAGGTAAGCATATTTCCCTGTCTTCCAGCTCTGGAAGAGAAGTACGAAAACTTCCCCTAGACAAAAACAAAAGGAAAGGCACTGAGCCACCCAATGTAACATGGAGGAGGAAGGCTAGAGCATAGGAATGGTTATAGAAACCAAGCTGCCCCTATTTGAGGATGAAAATCACTTTAGGAATAAAATTTTCTTCTCTCATTCTGATTCCAGGATAAGACAACTCTTCTCTGCAAGAGAGTGGCTAGGAGCTGGAAAATAAATGGGACAGTGTACTATACTGGTAAAAGCAATGGGTGCAGGGGTGGGGAACCTGCAGCCTCGAAGCCACTGAAGTCAAAGGGCCACACTTGAGGACCTAGAGGGCCACATGTGGCCTTGAGAACTGCAGGTTTCCTATCCCTGGAAGGACCAAGAATCAAATCTTGATTATCCTTCAAATCCTTGATTCTCTGTGTGACCCTTTAACCTTTCTGAGCCTTGGTTTCCTCATCATTAAAATGATTGGGGATGTGGTAGGGAGGAGTGGAGACTAAATTGTTTCTAAGGTTCCTTCTGGCATGATGCAGAGAAGTTGGAGCCTTGTTGAAAATGTTGATCAGCCCAGAAATCTAGGAACCTAATTGTAACCGAATTATCTGAGAAGCTGGAAGCTCGATTTTAAAAGTAAGAAACAGTAAATGTTTTAAAAACCATGAAAAGGAGAAAATTAATTTGTTGTTGTTGTTTATGATGCTTCTACTGGTTCTTTGCAGAAACAGCCTGCCTGGAATTGATGTTGTTATGTAGATGTAGATGAGACTTTAAGTGTTTCCTTGTAAGAAAGAAGGGCCTCTCCTCCTGGTCCTTGCTTCCTGCTAGAACTCTGATTCTGAACGGCTGGTACTCATCCCCCATGTGTGATGTTGTAAACTGCTTATGTTGCCTTTGAGTAAGTCTCTGCAGAGCTGTTGTCTGCAAACTGGCTTTTCTTTTGGAAAAATGTTTTTGTTTGGCTTTGTTGCTTTTCATAGCAGCTGTTTGCAGAAGCCAGAAGCCAGAATTCCAATGCCTGCAGGGATGGCCAGAACCACACCTAGCTGGCTGGGCTTCACAAGCATAGATAACAGGCGATTTGGGCCTGTGACCACCGAAGGCTAGAACTGGAGCTGGAGGATCTGAGTTCCAAACTGCTGTTGTTTGTTCCCTGGGTGACCTTTGACCTTGACCAAACCATTACCTCTTTCTGGACCTCAGATTCCTCCTCTATAAAAGAAAGGAAAGCTCAGACTTGGTTTTGTCTTTTTATCCCTAGCACAACTTAATAAGTAGTAGACACATAATAGATATTTCTTGAGTGGAGTTGAATCGATCTCTAACATTGCTTCCACCTCTATACCTAGGGTCCTTTTCCCGTCCACATAGAAAATGGAAGACAAAAAAGTACAAAAAGATTGTATTAACTGAAGAGATATCACCTATTAAGTTTGAAAAAAGATAAAAATGAAATGAGCTGGGCATTTGGAAATAAGGAACTGTACTTCTCTTTTCTTAGTAGAAATTATGTCAAAGAAAAAAACCCACTACAATATTAAAAGGCCCTCTACTATGATTTTGAGGTGATCCTGTCTTCACCTTTGAGTCACTTGACCCCCATCTTCAGGCTTAGCCCTAGCCCCAGACTATTAGGGCAATTCAGTCCCAAGGCTAAAAGAATATGCAGACCCCAAATCCATAACTCAGAAACATCAAGTCATCCTTGTTGCTTCTCTTATTCTGACCTTGTACCTGCTCCTAGTACCTGATTTCTTCCCTTGTTCCTTGCCACCAAACTCCTCCTTTGGATAGTAAATAGAATCTTATCTTACTCCCTGTAACCAAACCCTTACTCCAGCAATGGGAAAGGCAGGCTTACAGAGAGGGGTACAATGGAAAAAGGATCCTGGAGGGAGTATCCTCAGCCCCAGCCTTTGAAGGACATGAGACAGCTGTGGGCCAGCAGAGGACCATGGAGGCATGAGCATGGTAAGTCAGATAAGTGCTGTTCCCCTTCTCTTCAACAGATGTTGGCAAAGCCCTGGTCTACCTGCCCTAGTAGTGGTTCTGTTCTCCTGAACCTATTAATAAAGTGTTTTGTTATTGTTTACTTGTTTTTCAGACATGTCTGACTCTTTGTGACCCCATTTAGGGTTTTCTTGGCAAAGATATCAGAGTGGTTTGTCATTTTCTTTTTCAGCTCATTTTCCTGAGGCAAAGTTGCCCAGGGGCACACAGTTAGTAAGTGTCTGAGGCCAGATTTGAATTTGGGAAGATGAGTCTTCCTGATTCCAGCCCAGCACTCTATCCACTATGCCACTTAGTTGCTGGCTTAATAAATCAAGCATTTATTAAGTATCATTTATGTCCTGTGCACTGTAACCTACTGATTATAGTCCTACTTTCCGGTCATGTTTCATTCACTCTTCCTTAACTAACCCATTTCCAGAACTTCTTGACATAGAGTATATTTGGTTGAACTTTCACTTCTTGGCTACCCTCAGAGCCCTTTGTTGCTATATTCCATGCTTATCTCTTGGAACATTTACTAGCAGTCTCTACTCAATATTCCCAGTGACCCACTTGTCAGCCTCCACCTATGCCTGTTACCTGGTGTCAGATACCCTGACACTATATAATACTAACAGAAAGAATATTGATTCTAAAGGCAAAGGACCTGGGTTCTCATTTCAGTTCTGCTATTTACTGTATGACCTTGGACACTCCTCTTGAGGCCTCAATTTCTTCTCTGCAATGAAGAGGTTGGACAAGATGACATCTAAGGTCCCTTTTAGCCTTAAATCCTATATACCTGTGATTCCATAACTGGAACCTTTCTAGGTCACTTGCTACACTCAGTTTGATCCATCCCATAACCACTCAGGCTCTGATACTAGCAAAAAAGTACAATCTGCATTGTTGCCTCATAAAAGAATGCATAACTAGACATTAATTAAAATTAGAATGAAAAACTCTCAACTTATGCTTCTGTGGGTTTTGTTTGTGCTTCCTCTTAGTTTCCAAGTAAAGGTGAGAGTGAAGAAGTCAGTTGAACTAAGGGAGAAATGGTCCATTTTGGTCAGGATTGGTACCTTCTAGTGGTTGGGTGCAGTGGGCAGTAGGAACTCCAAATTCAGGAAGAACTTGAATTAATGCAAGTGGAAAACTCTGGAAAGAATGGGATGGGGATGGATGGCAACATTGACCCCTTCAGGTCTAGACTCTTTATTCATAATCTCTTCCTCATGCCCCATGACCGTGTACCAGAGGTTCTCTACTAGTTTGCAGGTATTAGGCAGGGAACTCTATGAAGAAGAGAAGATCTAAACACAGCTGCCTAAAATGTCATTCCTGATAATTCCCTTTAACATCCCAGAGCATTCAGAGGAGATTATGACAATATTCCCAGGAACAAGAAAAATATCCTTTTCCCCCTCCCCCAAGAACCATGGTTGGTATTTTCTGTTTGTTTGACTGTACATGACTGTATATTTTATATAAAAAAGAAAAGAATGGAATCATAATATGACCACAGGGATATCATTTTTCTAAAACTCCAATTTAGAAACATGACAAATACATGAGCTAGTACATACCCATGCCAGATACCACTCTGAACCTGGCAAGAGAATATATGGTGAGCTCACTGGAGGGAAGGAAGGGTCCCCCTCAGCCTTCCCTGCTCTTTCACCTTGTGCCCAAACCACTGAAACTAGGAAAGGTATGATTTGGGAATGGCTTCTTCTATGGCCAGAATTTGAAGACACAACAAAAGCAATGCATGGATTGAGGAGGGAAGATGGGAGAGAAAAAATCTGAGCCCTAAACTCAGTCTCAAGCCATACAAAGTTGATAAAGTTTCAGTGATGAGTAGATGATTCTAGAGTTTCCACCATTCTGGCACTGGGGAATTCAAGTGGCTGATCATAGAGCAACCAGTCTTTGCTGTGAATGACCTTGTAAGGATTGGAGAAAGGGAGGAGAGAAAAAGAAAGAGGGAAGGTGAGAGAAGACAGGAGGGGAGAGGAAAGGATTGGAGAAGGAATGAAAGGGAAGAAAGGGAGGGAAAGGAGGGAAGAGCAAATAGGGATAATGTTATAGATTGAGCAAGGGTATTCCATTTAGATGCCAACATTGGATCCACAAGGCAGCCTTTCATAGATTTCCTCCATTCTCAAGCCATCCAAGAAATCTACCCCTCCATGGGTTTTACTAGGATGACTGGAATATTCCACCATACCTCAGCAAGTAACCAATACCTTTTGTTGTAACAAAAATAACCTCCAAGTTTTATGATGATCTCAGTTCAACCAATAGAAGAAAGGAGGAAAAAGAGGATCACTGGCAGGAAGAATTATATAGAGAAAAGAAAGGAAAGTGTTAAAGGGGGAGGAGGCTGGAGAGAGGGAGAGAGGAAGGTGGAGGAGAGGGAAAAGAACATGGATAAGAGGCAGATAAAAGACAGAGAAGGTGTGGAAAAGTCATTTTGTCCAAAGCCCAGTCATATTAAATCAGTTTCCTGAAGTTGTATCCTCTCTGTCACCCTTCTTTTTCTACATGGAATGTCTATCTTTGTCTAGGAATACGGGAAGAAAAACATGGATTTCAATAAGCCCCAGTATTTCTTTTCTCATTTCCACCCTAAGTGCATGGACAGAGGTCCTCCCTGGGAAAGACAGAAAGTAGAGCATCACCTTAGGCTCCATTTCTCAGGGAGTTCCAAGCTGGGTCACCCAATACACAACCAACTGTGTAGCTCTGTAAAAAAAAGTCTCTGGCATGATTTGTGGGTAGGAGTAGGGAGGGCAGAAACAACACAGAAACTTTATTCCGAAGAATTGGGAAGCCTGAGTTCTAAATCTAGCTTTTCTACTAATTGCCTATGTGATCTTTACCTGTGATTCCATTTCCTCACCTGATAGATTATCTCTTGGATGATTTATAAGGTCCCTTCCAGGATGGTTCTGTGATTCTAAAATGGCTCAGATTTCTCCCCAAACTCCTTTATGCCCCTTCATACATGGTCATTTATCTCAACACTCCTTCTCCAATAACTCTCAGATTATTTAGGTGGAATCCATATAGCTGTTCAGAGGACTCTACCTCTTGTTCTGGGGAGCTCTCTCTGCTCCACCTAACTGAAAAACAGAAAAAAAAATTCTCACCACCAAATAGAACGCTCATCTCCCCTCCATTCCCTAAAAATTACCCCACTTAAATTCAGTGTCAAACTGGGTTTAACTTGATATGATATTTGAGAGTGGGATGCGTGGGAAAAGTTACTGGGGTTAGGGAGCAGGAAGCCACTCGGCTCCCGGTGAGAGGAAGAAGTTAATGCGACTATTTGGGTGTTGGGGAATTCAAGAACCTTCCCCTAGAAACAGAGACGAACTTCCAGTCATTCTCCTATCGTGGCTTTGCTTTGGCCCTCACTGGCTTAGCCCCGTGGGCACAAAATTTCTAATACGTGGTGATCTCTTTATTATCTGTATGGCTGTGTCTTTAGGGAATAGATTAAAAATAAAAGCTTCCCCACAAACAACAGTTCATCCCAAAGCTTCCTATCCTTGGCATTTGTAATTAGAGAGCTCTTTTTCCCTAATATAGGGCTTGGGCCAAATTGCAGTGCATTCCCTGAGGGCACCGGCTGAGCGGTGGGGAAAGGGGACCTGAACTTGAGATGGAAGTGGTGGTGAGGCGGGTGGCATAGGGAGGGGAAAGGACAGGGGATGGTGGTCCCATGTGTAAACGCCGCCCTCGGATAACCCACAAAGTGCACGCAGATAATCGAGTGTAGACTTGATATATATATAAAAAAGGAATGATTTCTTCCACCTAGTTGCCAGCATCCATCCCACCGACGGGCGGAGTAGGGTGGGAGTTGGGGGAGGGGGTTCGGAATTGACATGAGAGAGGAAGGGGCAGGAGAGGGAGGTAGAAAGGGGTGCGGGGCGCTCTCTGGACGCCACCGCCATCTACACCGTGCTCTCCATCACCCACTCGGAGCTGCCATAAGTGCCCCTGGGCCCCGCGAGGTCACTGTCCTCGAACTGCAGGAGCATGCCATTGACCGAGAGGCTGCGCCTGGTCCAGATGTTCGTCACTCTCCGCGGCGGGCTGTAGCCTTCCTGTGCCGCGGCCCCCCCAGACGCCCCAGATGCCGTCCCCGCCGCAGCGAAGTCTCCCATGTCGAAGGAGTGGCTGCGGCGAGCCTTGCACTCCAGAGGCAGCGGCAGGAGGCTCCGGGCCCGTGCCGCCGGTGGCCCCAGCAGTGGCTCGCGGTCCGAGTGACGTCCCATAGCCCCGGCCCCGGCCGGAGTCCTGGAGTCTAGAGGCTCCTCTTTCCTCTGGCACTTGAGGTCCAGCGAGGCGAAGGCCCCCATGAGGCGGTCGAGGTTGGGCTTGGGGCGGGCGCCGGGCGGAGGGAGCCTCCAGGGGCCCCGGCCACCCGCCCCGTCCGTGCTGCCCAAGGAGCTGGAGGACGAAGAGGAGCCGCTGCTGCGCCCCAAGCCGCCACCGCCACCTCTGGCCCCAGCCCCCCCTGCCCCCCCTGCCCCAGACGCCCCGCTGCCGCTTCCAAAGTGCTCGTTCCTCATGGACGCCTTGGGGTGCACTTGCGGTGGCGCCCCGTTTTGTACCGCGTTAGATGGTGGCGGCGGCGGTGGCGGCTGCGCCCCGTTGGTCTGGGAGTAGACATTGCTGACAGCCGCAGCATTCATCTTCCCAGGGCCCTGGTGATTGCACACCTTATAGCGCACCATGAGGATGACGATGAAGACCAGCAGCGTGGCCACGATGATGCCCCCGATGACCAGGATCATTGTGCCTCCCAGTATCTGACTGTGCATGGACTGGCACTGCGGATAGTCAGCCTTGGTGGAGAACTGGGCGCAGCCCACGATGTTGGTGGCTGTGAGTGTGGTGGCTGTGTCATCCCACATCGCCAACACGCACAGGTCATAGCCGGTCCCCGACACCAGATTGTTCACCACGAAGGCCTTGTTGGAAGCTGGGATCATCCTAGGGGTGCGTGTGGGGGGAGGGAGACACACAGAGGGTAGGTTGAGTGAAGGGCAGAGACGAAGACAATAAGAGAGAGAGAGAAAAAGAGCAGAGAGAAAGGGAAGGAGTGGGAGAGAAAGAGGCAGGAGGCAGAGATAGATGCACGACAGAGAGACAAAGAGCGGGAGAGCAGAAGGAGAAAATGAGTGGAGGAAGCAAGGGGAAGACAGGAGATAGCAGATGAAGCAGCGAGTGTAAGGACATAGGACCAGGGAAAAGAGCCAGAGATGGAGAGAGAGACCAAGGGACAGAAAGATATGGTTAAGAGAGAAAAAGAGGTAGAGATGAACAGATTGGGCAGAAGAGACAGACAGAAGGATAGAGAAAAAGTGACAGGAAGAGAGGAGCAGAACAGGAGGGCAAATGGGGAGAAGAGAATCCAACATGGTGTTACCAAAAAAAGCCACAACATACAGAGAGATGAAAACAGAGATGAGGCAGGACAGAAAGGGAGATGAACAGAAAAAGAAAAAGGGAGAGACACAGAGAGGATGTGACAGAAGGGGAAGGGGTAAGACAAAGGAGAGAGAGGTTAAAGAGGTATTCTAGTCCATACATGTTCCAAACCATTGCTCTTCCCCTCAGGGTGCTGGAGAGAAGCATCAATAAAAATGAAGCTTTCCCACTTATCTGAGACAAATCCTCTTTCACCCTGGAGGAGGAGATGGAGGTGGGAGATAGAAGCTCAGTTGAGGAGGAAGGTACTGCTGAGAGCTGCCCTGACTGTGGGAAGAGGGGCAAGGGGGCAAAGGTGGAGAGAGAAGCCTCAGGGACCTGTAAGTCCTACGCTTAGTTCAGGCTCAGTCTACCCAATGTCCACTCCCTAATCCTACACCCCCATCTCCTAGAACAGCCACTGGGGAAAGGTGGTTAGAGCAGATGTGCTTTAGCTTCATGCACTGCTGCCTACTAGTATGCATTTTTATTATTATTTGTAATTACAATAGTTAGCATTATTTATAGCACTTTGTTTGCAAAGTGCTTTACAAATATCTCACTTAATCCTCACAGCAATCCTGGGAATTAGGTGCAATTATTATTCCCATTTTTATAGATGATGAAATTGAGGCAGACAGAGGTTTAATGACTTGCTGAGAGCCACACAGCTGGTCACTGTCTGAGGCTGGATTTGAACTCAGATCTCTCTGACTCCAGGCCCAGTGTTCTATTCACTGTACCACCCAGCTGCAAAGCTGTTTAGGATTCTGGGGGACCCAACCCCCATCTCGGACCTCAGTATACCAAAGCAGGATTACTTACAGAGCTGAGGAGGACCAAATTGTCATCCTATGCCTTCCTCTGCCACTAATTTACCCAGTTCCCCCAAGGCTCCAACCTATATTCAGTTGCTTTAGTGGTTTAGACTTTTATTTAGGCCCTTCTACTCTACTGGCACCATGTTTGTCTCTGTAGGGGGATATAGAGAAAAATGTGCAAGTCCTTGCCTAGGAATTGTTTCTAGTCTCCTTATCTCTCAAAGGGTTAAAATGATCTCATGAATGAGGTATTCTAGAGGATCCTTAGATGTGGTCTAGTTAGTCCCCTATTTTACAGATGAAGACACTGAGTGTTGGAAAGGTGAAGTAATGCCCAAGTGTCAGAGCCAAGAAGTATCCCAGGTCTCTTGCCTATCAGTCTTCTTCTGACATCATCACACTAACTGTTTGTAGACAAACCTGATCCTCTAACTTTTTAAATCTTCAAAAGATCCCATTATCTCCTGACTGATCCCTAATGCCTAGTTAAGCTCTTGAGGTGACCTCTGGTTTCTGCTGACAGAAATGCAGACATTGCTTATCACTTTCCATGTTTTTTTTTTTTTTTTTAAGATTGGGTTTCCCTACCTTACCCAGGCTGTTGATATAGGGACCAATTAACTACTGATCAACACAAGACCTTTGACCTGCTCTGCTTCTGAACCAGGAGGGTTTTCCTCTCCTTAGGCAATCCGGCGGCCTTCTGCTCCCAGAGCCTGACTGTATTAACGCCAAACTTAGTTTGGTCACATGATCTGCTTAGCCCACTGCAGCTCAGAACTCCTCCTGAACTCAAGAGCACTGGATCCTCCCAGCAGCATGCTCCACTATGCTGGTCCTTACCCAAGTTAACCTCTGTGCCCCTTTGTGATTACCTCAAAAGGTCCTACTCTTTTGATATTGCTCTTAACTTCTGTCTATGTTAACTTACTGAAAACTGTTCTCTCCCAATGATGAAATCAGAGGTGAGGACCAAAAACTTATTGGCCCCTGGTAAGTGTGTCTTCATATCTAACACCCAAAAGGGGAAGGTGAGGATGGGTACAAAAAAACAAAATAAGACCACATGCAGGGGCTGAGCTGCTCTGTTTTATGGGAAGAAAAAGACCAGGTGTCTGTCACTTCTAAGAGGTAGAGCGGTAAAGACCTGGTGTTCTAAGTTCATGGAGAGCCTCTGCAGTGGACCATAACTGGTCTCACTTCCTCTTCCTGTTGGTGTCCTGAACTTCATCACATCTAAAGCTCCTCTGACTGACACCTCAGACAACTGACACCCAGCTGTAACCTCTCTCCATCTCCCTCCCTCTGATCAAAGAGCACCTTTGTCACTCACTACCTGGGTGACCTGCGGCAATCAATCTCCCCGGGCCTAGAAAAAAGGAGGGAATTGGATTAGATGACCCCTGAAACCCCTTCTGGTGCTAAATCTATGATCCTAATGGCTCCAGGATGTAGGATATACAAGTATAATGACCTATGTCTCCTACCCCCACTTTCTTTATCTTGTTTTAAACTGTAGGAATTCTCTTATTTGAAGTCAATCCAGTATAATCAAACTTTGAGCATTTCTGACCTGTCTGGGTCTTTGTGAAATGTCTCCTAGTCCCTGTTGAACCTGTGTTCCGGAGTGGGGAATGCTAATCTTCCATACCTAGATCTGCCTGCCTGGTGAATTTTAATCCTCAAAGCAGCAGCCAGGATATAGAAACATGCTCTTTCCCCTGTGCTCTAAGAAAGGAAAGGGCCCCATCAACTCCTGTCAATCCCTCCTCCCCCCAAACCCAGAGTCAAGAGGCAAAATTGAGATATCAAATATGAATTCTGAAGCCTGAAAAGTTTCACATGGGAGCTGGGGTGGAGGTTTGTAGCTGACAGGCAGCTCTTGACAACCCGTCAGTCTTAGCTGCTGCAGCCCAGAGCTCTGAGCACAGGTCTTGCCTACTTATCTGCTCTCTCAGGTCACCCAGGGTAGCTAGGCCCATGGCTAGAGGAGAACACATAGGAGCTTGGCTTCTGTGCTCCATGTTGCCTCTGAAGTAGGGTTTGGTGCTGGTTGAGAGAAGGCCACAGGTGGGGAAATAAGGCAGAGTGATAGTGCTGCTTTACTGACATGAGATGGTTTTGCCATCTCACTGAAAAACCTGCTTGGGTTACTACTGTTTCCATAGTACCTGCCATACAGTAAGCACTTAACAAATGATTGCTCATTAATTAATTCATTCATTCATCTATGTATTCATCCATCTATTTATCCATTCATCCATCCATTTACTCATCCAACTATTCATTCATCCATTCATTCCAATGGACCACATTGTTATCCATGAAAATATGCTTGATAACCACATGTGTAGCTTATGAAAGACACCCTAATGTCATCCATCCTTGATAGACCCATCACATTGTCAGTTTCTCAAGACCTTAACTGTGTGCTAGGCACCTTGTGGGGTGAGAGTGGGAGAATATAAGAGTATGTGCTAAATAGTGTAGTGCACACTACAGATGCTGTAAGATCTCATAGGAGAGGTCTACAATGGTCCCAGATATCTTCATTAAGTAAGTGGAATTTGAACAGGGTTTGGCAGGAGGTATAAGACTTGTATAGCTGGGAGGGGATCCCAGACAAAGGGAACCATGTGGTATAGTAAAGGCATCAGTTTAAAGAACCCAAACTTGTAAGTTCAAGGCCCGTCTCCAACACTTACTAGCTGTGTGATGTGAGGTGAGTCCTTAGCCTCTGAATCTCAGTTCCTTATCTGTAAAATGGAAAGGCAATAATACTGGTAATATAGCAGTGTGATGGATGAAAGTGACCTTGAAGTTAGGAAGACTTGGGTCCTAGTACTTGCTATATGACTCTTGGTAAGCCATCCAACCTTGAACATTCGTAGAGGAAGTTTCCTCACTGGAAATTGCCTACACAGGTGAAATCACAAGTTGAGTAAAAAGAAAAAAATACTAGCAGCTACTGCCTTATAGGATTATTTCAAGGAAAGTAGCTTGTAAACCTTTCAGACAGAACCTGTGATCCTGTGATTTCACCAGTATAGTGAAGGTCTCCAAACTACTAGTAAAAAATAGAAATACATCCATATACTTATTTAAGCAACATTCATGTACTACTATGCTAATAATTATGTGCAGTATAAAACTTGTACAAAGTAGAAATTTAAAAGGTTGAGCTACAGATATAATATTTCTTCCTATGGGCAGTGCGGAGCCACTGAAATTTATTGAACAGGGGAGTGATGTGGGAAGACCTATCCATTAGGAAAACCACTTTGGCAGCTGTGTGGGAGAAGGATTAGAGGAGAGAAAAAGCTTGAAGCCTGGAGACCTTTCTAGAGGCTATTGCAATAGTTCAGGTGAGAGGTGATGAGTGCCTGCACTTGAGTTGTAACTATCCGAGTAGAGAGAAAGGGGCAGGTACACGAGAAGTTATAGAGGCAGAGATGAGATTTAGCAAGTATTTGAGTATGTGGGATGATTGAGGATGAGGAATTGGGGATGAAACTGTGATTGTGAACCTGTTGTGCCCAAGATAACAGAGCTAGGGAGTGTTGGATCCATATTTCAAGTCATATCTTCCACCTGGAAGGATGATGATGATTCCATCAAGAGAAATAGGGAAAGTAGGAAATGGGGTGAGAAGATATTATTCTGTAGGATACAACCTAGCTGTACCTGCTCAGCCAGTGGGACTTATTCTATCCCAACAAAAACAAAGTGGGGTTAGCAGGTGAGGAAGGGGTGGGGCTCTTACCTGACACAGAAAGCAGAGCCAATCAAGGAGTATAAAGCTAGCTAAAGGGTGTCTATTGTAAGTTATGAGGTGATCTGGGGGACAAGATGTAGGTATACTGGGGGAAGGTCTCTTTTTTTAAATCCCAACTTGGTACAGCTGGTGATATGGGCTCCTGAGTTGGGTTTAGGTTACAATTGCCCTGAAGGGCCTACCCTGGGACAGAAGTGGACAGATTGAGAACTTACACAGCCATTGGAGGAGGTGGAGTGGGAGAGTAATGTGTAGATAATGACTGAAGGTGAGGGTGTGGTTATATTACAAACAAGGTCCTTAATCGATCAGAAAGTTTGGGCTGCAGCCCACCTTCTTTCAATCTGATTGATTGATCATGGAACTCTTGAGGTCATGCCTTCAATGCCCCCCTCCCACCCTCTAGATTCGGCCTTCACTTTGGAGACAATTTGTACAGGTACCTCTCTACCAATTCAGATTGGTATCTTCTCTGCAACTTGTGATTCTAGAGATTTGTCTAGGGTCAAAGCCAATATATGTCAGAGGTGGGATATGACCCAGGTCACCCTGATTTTAGTGTAATAGTGGATAGAACACTGGGCCTAGAGTCTGGAAACCTTGAGTTCAAATCCAGCCTCAGACACTTACTAGCTATATTAGCCCAAGTAAGTCACTTAACCTCTGCTTGTCTCGGCTTCCTTAATCATAACATGGGTACAATAATATCACCTACCTCACAGGGTTGTTGTGAAGATCAAATGAGATAATGATTGGAAAGTGCTCAGCACAGTGCATGGCACATAGGCTACATAAATGCTAACTATTATTATTTTTAAAGGTTTTGAGGGGTAAAAGCCAGGAAGGAACTCAGGTGATAGCGTTAGTTTGATCTTGGGAATCATTCCATCAACTGACCTAGCAGTCTTATGGGAGCTAGGTCTCTCCAAATAACCTACATCAGAGAACTTCATGGGAGATCAGGATGGGGGCTTCACCTGACGGCCCACCTGACAGACATCTATCCTTTTCAGGGTGTGAACAGCACATCTGGCCTCTATTCCTCTCTCCCTCTCTCTCACCCTCTCCACCTCTCCATTACCCAAGTTCAGGAAAGAGGGTAATCAGATCAAGACATAATTATGCTGAGCTGCTAATGGGAGGTGTAATCTGCTGCAGCCAATTATCCATGGGGTGGCTGGGCATGCAAGTGATGAGGGATCAAGCCCTGAAAGGCAGGAGAATTCAGATTCTGATGATAATTGGCCTATCAGAAGAGCCTGGAGAAAGGAATTGCTATCCAGGAAGCACTGGAAAGAAAAAAGTCTATTAGTGACAATGGTGGCCTTGTGTAGAGAGTGCTAGGAAATAACTGTGTACACAGCATGGTTGTAGTGGGCTGGGTGATCCTTTTGCAAAATGGTAAAGTTGGCAAAGGGCCATGCTTCCTTTTCAGTCACCTCCCTTTCTGTATCTCTTGCTTTTCATCTATTCTGGGGGCCACCAGAGCCCTCATAATGACCAGTTCATTACCTCACTAGGCTTCGCCTCCCGGACAGTCCCTGTGATCAAGTTAAGTGAAGCAGCATTAATTAGGAGCTTAGTATGTGTCAAGAACTGTGCTATATCAATACAAACTCACAGGTGGGGAGTGTAAGTGAGAGGAAAGGGAAGGAACCAGTGTAGGCATGATGGTAAAGTCCAGAGTAAGAAGGATGGTTGGTCTAGACTGGTCTGGAATCTTCCCCAAAATGGAGGGGAGAAATTCACCAATGGGATAAAGGGGCAGAGGGAAAAGGCAGCTGATCTAAAATTCTCTTCTCTTCCTCCCTTCTTTCTTTAACAAGATTTCCATTCCTTTACTGCCCACATTTAGGCTCTATATCTCTTGACAAAAGTATTATAGGTTAGGCTATACTATGGTATAAATATCACATCTCTCACCACCTAGGTTTGACCATGTCGTTTCCCTAGTTCAAGAATCTTCAGTGGATCCCTATTGCCTAAAATACAAACTCTTCTGCCTCATATTTAAGATCCTCCAAAATTTGGCTCCAGCTTGCCTTTATCACCTTTTTTTCACACTATTGCCTTGTAAGTACACTATATCCTTGCCCCCTAAAAATATTACTTGTTCCTTGATCTCCTCTGTCTTTTTCTGCTTTTGTGCATTTTAATGGGTTACCCACCATGTCCAGAATGCATTTCCTCCACATCTCTAGATGTTGAAATCCTTTTATTTCTCTAAGGCCCAGCTTAGGCACCATGTCTTCCGTGAAGTTTTCTAGGATCTCTCTAGGTCAGGAATGGGGAACCTGTAGGTCCTCAACTTATAGCTCTTTGACTGAATCCAAACTTCACAGAGAAAATCCCCTTAATAAAAAAAATTTGTTCTGTAAAACTTGGACTCAATCAAAAGGCCACACTGGAAGACCAAATAGGCCACATGTGGCCTGGAGGCCACAGGTTCCCCACCCTTGCCCTAGGTAAAAGTGCTGTCTTCCTCCTCAAATTTCCCCATTTCTTTTTGCCCCCTATCACATTCTACTTTGTGTTATGTGTATATGCATAAATGGAGCATCCCTTTCTAAGTGTCCCTTAATTTAAATTTTTGTAAAACTATAGTATCCCACGATTTGCAGTCATACAATATAACCAGAAGAACAGTCATATTCAAATGATGGTTCTTTGTTTCAGGGAGAAGTTTAGGGTCATTAAGATGGCTGTCTGATATCATTGTGTCAAAATTAAACAAGATTACTTGAAAGATAGACAACGCAGTTCACTCTCCTCCTCCTGTTCAATTCTGGGCCCAGCTCACCGTCCATTTGTAGTGTGTGTCTGAAAGATATCTACTGATGGATTAACTCTATAAGCAGTCTATCCAACTGCATATCAAAATCTGGACAACTAGCATTCATCATCCACTTGGTTTTTACTGTGTGGATAGTAGGGATTCCACACAAATTCCTACTCAGATGCTTTATTGTGAGTTGGAGGTGAGGCAGGGTCTAGATTCTTGAAGGACTTGGTACTCTGGCAGATTCTAACATGCTAAAAAGATTTCAACTATGATTTGAACCATAGATATTTTTCTGTTTTCTGAGGACCAATCTAGTAGAGAGGTTCTGTATTAACCAATAGGCTGACTGCGTGATGAGAAATTCTTTGACAAACCATTATACAAAGGAAAATATAAAATATAAAATTATAGAATATTGGGTCTGTACTTCAGCAGTAATGGTGTCAGAAAAGGAGGGGTGGTGGTAGAAGGTTCCAAGAATCATAGTTATTAGACCATCTATAAACATTAACTTGGTTGCTGGCTTTCTAAATGTCAGACCCTTGGCCAAGGACCAAGGAAACATATTAGTGAAGGAAGTCAGTCGTGTCAGTTTTGACATGCTCTCTATAAAGGAAACCAAAAGACAAAAGGAATTTACTGGTTAATAGGATGACTCACAGGCTCTTCTTGTTGAAGAAAATAAAGTGGTGGAGTTTGTTTTCACTGTGCCTCCATTGGCAATTGTTTTCAATTGTTTTCCAGTCATGCCTGACTCTTCATGACCCCTTTTGGGGGTTTTCTTGGCAAAGATACTGGAATAGTTTGTCATTTCTTCCTCTAGCTCATTTTACAGATGAAGAAACTGAGGCAAACAGGGTTAAGTGACATGTCCAGGGTCACACAGCTGGACACACAGTGTTTGAGGCCAGATTGGAACTCACAAAGAGGAGTCTTCCTGACTCGAGGCCTGGCACTTGTTCCACTACATCACCTAGCTACCCATCCACAAGAAAGATCATTTCATGGGACATTTTGTCATCTCAGACTATAGTGCTCATAATGACTATGTGCAAAAAGAAAATCACAAAGATCATTTCAGCTTTTGTTCCAGCATATGTTACAGAGGATAAAGAAATAAAACAAATTCTCTGAAAAACTTGATAAAACCTTCCACATTAAATCAATGTATACCTTAACACTTGGTAACTTCAGTGCAAAGGTGAGGACAGCAAAAATAGTTAGGAAATATGGTTCAAGAGCAAACAATGAGAGGCCAAAGATTTATTGATGACACAGAAGACTCACTCCTATATACCATTAATATTTCCTCCAAGAAAGTAATTGGAAGGTGCAAGACATGGTGAGCACCAAATAACATCATAAAAATGAAATAATTAGATTTTTAACAGTCAGGACTACAGCCTGAGTCATTCATGAATCAGCTATTTATGTGTAGTCAAATCCCTGATTTGTTAAAGCAAAGATATGGGTTGATACACAGCTAGAAGAAAGAACAAACATGAGAACAGATATGGCATGCAATTAAAATAACTTCAGCTTGACCCATTTAAATAAGATATTGGTGCCTCCCTCAAATGGAAAATGGATGGAGGAAAGGACATTGACACCATTTTTGACGAGTTCATACAGAAGTTTAATCAATGTAAATTATCATAATGAGACCAGAAGAAGCTAAAAACCACCTTAGTCAACAAACTCTTGACCTATTTCCCAAGCAAAGATTTGTATGGCAGTGAAGGAGAACACTAGTTTAGAATATAAACTCATTTTAAAATTCCTACTAAGCAGAACACTGAAAAATTAGGAGTAGAAAAACCTCACAAAATACAAAGAAACAGTAAAAGGAAAAAAAAACCAGTTTAAATAAAGTTTGAAAAATCTAACTAAGCAGAATCATCCAGAGGCCATTTAGGTATAACACTAGGAGGACAAAGTCCAAATACAAGATGAGAAAGATCTTCAAAGATTTCACAAGGAACTTTTCAACATCGAGGACTGTGGAACCAAAGCACTTAGATTCAAACATCATGGTCTTGGATGTGCTTATAGAGAAAGCAGAAATTCCACTAAAGAGAACAAAGAAAAGAAAGCAGCCAGACTCAGCCAAATATTCAGAGAGGAGGTCTTTGTTAGAGGTGACACCATTTTGAGGGCATTGACAGATTTTCAAAGTATCTGAAGCAGGGGAAGATATTAGAGGAATGGAAAAAGATATCTTGGATTTCACTATTATCCAAAAAAGTGACCATAAATCTTATGTCTACTTTATCTTTCTATATAAAATTATTATGAGAATAATTTGTACTTACATTGAGGTCTTCCTTGCTGACAGTATTAGAAAGGGATAGGTGGCCTATCATAAACAATATTCTATAATTGACCACATTTTTTCCCCATCACTCAATTAACTGAGAAATATAGATGAACCAGGTATCCTGGTGTACTCCTGGAATCCCAGCTACCAGAGAAGGTAAGGCTGGTGAATCTCTTGAGCTTAGGAGTTCTGAAGTTTAGTAGGCTAAGCCTTCACATGTCCGTACTAAGTCTGGCACGAACATAGTGAACCCCAGGGAGCAGAGAACCATTGGCTTGGCTAAGGAGGGGTGAACAGGTAGAGGTTGGAAAAGGAGTGGGTCAAAGTTTCTGCACCAATCAGAATGGGACTGGGCCTGTGAGTAGCCATTGTACTTTCCAGTCTAGATAAGATAGGACAACTCAGTCTTAATTTTTAAGAAAGATGTAGAGAATCCAAAATCTCACTTGTTTGTCAACTATAAAAAAGCATTTGATTTCATAGAATAAAATACACTCTCAAAGACTTTCCTCCAACAGTGCATTTGTCAGAATTCTGCAAAATTACTTGAAAGATATGACAACAGAGATAACCTTGTTCAGTGACTTTCTGATCACTTTGAAAGGTAAAACTGGGAGAAATAAGTTTGCAAAAGGCTGACCATTGTTATGAAGAAGATACAGCACAGAATTTAAGGAAATGACATGGTACTGAATGTATCAGGTCCAAGATCATTACTATAGATAAATAATCACTCTAAAGAGTTTAGCCTAACAATACACACAGGAAGAAAAAAAAAAGTGAATAAAGAATGCCTATTATTACAGACTATAATATGCATCTGGATAGACAACTTATAGAGCTTGTGGATCAATATTCATCTTGTATAGAAGATGCAAATGGACAGGGGACAAAATTGAACTGGAAAAGGCAAGTGGGCTGGCTCATCTTGGGAGATTGCAAAGTTCTGCCTGAAATAAAGCCCACCTTTTAAAGATCAATATTTTTTCCTGGTGCTGTTGTATACATGCAAGTCAGGACACTACAGTGGCAAAAGAATGGAAGTTGAGGGTCTTCCAAAGGGAAAATAAGGAAGGAAGGAAGCAAGCATCTATCAAGTGCCTGCCGTGTTCCAGGCACTGTACTGAACTTTTTTTTTTTTTTGCTTTATGGTGAAGCAATGGGGTTAAGTGACTTGCCCAGGGTCACACAGCTAGTAAGTGTCAAGTGTCTGAGTTCCTATTTGAACTCAGGTCCTCCTGACTCCAAGCCCTGAGCTCTATCCACTGCACCACCTACCTGCCCCATCACTATACTGAACTCTTAACAAATAGTATTTCATTTGATCTTCTCAACAACTCTGGGAGGTAGGTACTTTTTATCTGTATTTTATGATTGAGGAAACAAGATTAGTAAATATGTATGTGTAGGCCCATATGGACATGAATATGTTATTAGAGAGCACAGGCCTCAAGAAAAAAAAAACGTCATAGAGCAAGAAAGAGGGTCATGGTGGGGCATAAGTGGCTGCAACACATCCAAAGAAAGAATTATGCACAAAAAGTAAAGGAGTTTATCAAAGAACTGGATATTCAGAAAAGAAGATAGGCTGACCAAGAATGAGGAATAGCTGATAAATAGTCCATGGGCTTCATTGATATCCTTGAGTTGGTAGAAGAACTTAAGGAAGGCCCCTACCATATTGGGTGGTCTTACTGGAACAAACTAATTCAGAGACATGCACAAGAGTAGTCAGGGGTCAGGCATAGACGGATTGTGACCTACACTGATGTCAAAAATACCCACATTGATGGAATCCCACAATCATCCAAGGATCAAAGTAAGTGTTCTTAACACTGAACTATTAAACAAATTTGTTTGAAGACAGGGATCCTTTATTTTTCATCTTTTTATCTCTAGGATCCAATACAACATCTTGTACATTTGTTTTTGTTCAGTCGTTTTTTCAGTTGTGTCTGGCTCTTTGTGACCCCATATGAGGTTTTCTTGGCAAGGGTACTGGAGTGGTTTGCCATTTCCTTCTCCAGCTCTTTTTACAGATGAAGAAACTGAGGCAAATGAATTCATTTACCACAGTCAAACAGCTTGTAAATTTCTGAGGCCAAATTTGAATTCAGGAAGGTGAATTTTCCTGACTCTAGGCCCTGTGCTCTATCCTCTCTTATCCACCCAATGCCTTGAACATAGCCAATACTTAATACATGCTGAATTGAATTGAAAGCTTTATAAGGATACCTGTCTTTTAAAAGAAACAGCTGGTAGAGGCAGTGCTTTAATTATGAAGGAAATGCTCCCTAATACAATAATTTTAGAAACAGAGCCAGTGGTGGGAGAGCTATTTGGGAGAAGCCACTTTTCTCAGAGCCCCTCACTCAACTAATTTCCTTTTTTTTGTTTTTTTGTTTTTTTAGGCAATGGAGTTAAGTGATTTGCCCAGGGTCACACAGCTAGTAAGTGTCAAGTGTTTGGTCTGAGGTCGAATTTGAACTCAGATCTTCCTGATTTCAGGGCCAGCACTCTATCCACTGTGCTACCTAGCTGCCCCCCCCCCCACTCAACTAATTTAAAGAGGTAAAGCCCTCTACCCTACCTACTATCTACCTTTCTTTGTAACCCCAGCATTTAACATAGTGCCTGGAGCATACACAGGAAGCTGTTAATAAATGCTTATTGACTGACTGACATATCTACCAGGAGCATATGGACGTGTAAAGTGCATGAGCGTATGTCCTTATGTGGAAGAATTAAGGTACTGCATGTGTAAGGTTATGTGTAATTGTATCAATATAGTTATGTGAGTGGGGTGTGTGTGTCGGTTTGTGTGTGTGTGTGTGTGTGTGAGAGAGAGAGAGAGAGAGAGACAGAGAGACAGAGAGAGACAGAGACAGAGACAGAGACAGAGACAGAGACAGAGAGAGTTGTGGGATGGTGAATATAGATGTGTAGGACTAGCTGGGTGGTGACATAGATAGAGTGCCAGCCCTGGAATTAGGAAGACTCATCTTCCTGAGTTCAAATGTGGCCTCAGACACTTACTAGCTGTGTAACCCTAGGCAAGTCACATAATCCTGTTTGCCTCAGTTTCCTCATCTGTAAAATGAGCTGAAGTAGGAAATGGCAAACCACTCTAGTATCTTGGCCAAGAAAACACCAACTGGGGTCATGAAGAGTCAGACACTACTGAAACAACTGAACAACAACAAAAAGTCCATATGTACATGAATATGTGTTTAGATAGTATGGAACCTCAGGGGGGAAAATGTCAAGTAGAATAAACTTCTCTTCGCTGCCCTCAGCCTCTATTTTCTTAACTTCTAGAAGCCTTCCTCCTCTCAGCAGCTGTTCAGAGCCTTCTTGTTCCCTCAGCCCCCACCGCCTGAAATTTGCTTTCAAGAAAGAGTCTGACATCACTTAAAAGCTTTAAACCTGGAAGGAGCCTTACGTTAAAGGACTATATTGTCCAGTCCCCTCATTCTACAGATGAGGAAACTGAGGCCCAAGGGGGTTAAGTGACCTGCCTAAAGTCATACCAGTGGGCAGTATCAGAGCCAAACTTTGAACTCAGCCCTTTTGACTCCAAATCTATCACTCTTAGCAGTTAAGCGCATTGCCTCTCAGGTTGAAAGTGAAAGCCTCTCCATGCCTCCTCTCAGACATAGTGGTGACTGATTCCTAAACTTCTGAAAAGAAGAAGGCTTCGTTCTTCGCTAAAGCATTGTAGTCACCCAGGCGTCTGACAATGGGAGGTATTCTTTCTGCACCCCCTCATCCTTCCTGAAATCGCACTACCTACTCCACCTCCACCCAGGACTGGCCGTTGTGTGAAGGGGCTGTACGTATTTGTAAATGTGTAGGAGGCTAAAGGGGTGTGAATTCGTTTGTGTGAGTGAGCGCAGGGCTGTGGGCGTAAGCATTGTTACTGTGTATATAAGAGGTCTAGCATCTTGTTTTCTAAAAAGTTTCCAGTAGAGAGAAGCGACTAACAAATCTGTTGTCTCTGTGTTCTTTCTTCCCTGCTGTCAGCCTTCCTCTCCTTTTTCCCCTCCTCCCCATACACACAGAGCTCCTTCAATTCACCCCTCGAATGCTGATGAGAACCCACCCTTCCCATCAAGGCTGTGAGATCTATTCTCCTGTCTGTAATACTGATGGGTGTTTGATTATGCCGGCACTAGCCATGCCTAGAGATCGTTTCAAGCTTTACCACTCAGCTTAGCTTTCCTAGCTACTCTTGTATTGTTATCAAGCGAATCGGGAAAAATCCCAGCTCTCCAGTTGGCATCTGGGGCTCAGAACCTGGTTTAAAAAAAAAAAGCTTCCTTAGACTGTAGTCCATTCAGCCATCACCTCCCATTTCTTATCCGTCTCACTCCAAGTCAAAAGGGTCTTTGACTCTGGACAGATCTCGAAGGATTTTATAGCACGCTGTAGGGGACACAGTCCCCTATCTGTTGTGGTTGTGGTTTGTCCTTGTTCTAGAAGAGGACCATGGCATCAGAGAGATGAAAATATGACTTCCAGTTGAATTTGATTTGAGAGAGGGCTGTGCAAAGTCACCAGCCTCACTTTCTCCTCCAGAGTCATCTGGGTCCTGTGGCCAGATGTGGATCAGGACGACTGGATATCTGTAGAAGCTCACAGAGCATCTAGTGAGGGAAGTGATAGCACGGTGAGTGATAACATCAACTCATAAACATTCCTGAAAACTATTTGCTTCCGGGAAAGTAATAGTTAAAACCATCATTTCATTTGTTCTTCAAGACAACCATATGATACTGGTAGAAGAGGCTATTATTATCCCTATTCTACAGATGAGGCAACTGAGGCTCAGAGAAGTGGGGTTATTTGCCCCAAGCCACCCAGTAAATTATTGGTAGAGCTGAGACTATGAGTCACCACTCCCGACTTCCAGGTCAGGGCTCTTACCAAGAAACCAGAAGGCCTGCCTGGGTTATATATCTTAGCTTCTCATTTGTCTCCCAAAACCAAAGCTGGGAAGTTCTTCAAGCTGATTCAAACTTGTTTTTGGAAGAATTAAGGGACATTGGGGGTGTCCTTTAGCTGTAGAAGGTAGGACAAGGCTTATTGTCCTAGTTAAACCCAATTAAATATGGGGGGTGTCTTAATTTTTTTAATTTTTTAAAATTAGGTTTAAATATTGGGTGGGAGGGGGTCTTAAGATAGGAGGTAACCAGGTGGCTCAGGCACTGGGCCTGGAATCAAGAAGACCTGAGTTCAAATCTGGCCTCAGACACTTACTAGGTCTGTGACCCTGGGCAAGTCGTTTGATCTCCATTTGCCTTAATCTACTAGAGAAGGAAATGCAAACCACTCCAGTATCTTTGCCAAGAAAACCCTACGGACTGTATTGGCATACTATGGTCCATGGAGTCATGAAGAGTCAGACATGACTGAACAACTAAACAATGAGAATCTTAAGGTAAGATGATTGCCTACCACAAGACTTTCCAGAGGGTATTAGTCAACTCTGTGTTTTTTTTTTTTCTGTTGTGGAAATTCTGCCTCTAGGTCAAGCCAAGCATAGCTCACTCTCCATCTTTTTATCAGACCAATCACAGTCATAGATGCAATTTGCATCATTGGCCTATTTTTGTACCTTATATAATCTGCTACCTTTTTAACTGTATAAAAGAGCTGCTCTGACTGTCAGATGCATCCTTAACAATTGAGGGGTCCAATTTATTGGTATTTGTTAGTCATACTAATAAACTGATCATTCTCAGAACTTTGTGCTTCAGTTTCTCTTATTACAGATTTTTATCATGACAAGTGATGGCACTTCTCCCTCAAAATCTTCCTCAGCAGGGGAAGGAAGCCCTTTGGGCCTGAGGATCTCCGTCAAGGGTTGAGACTAGAGCAGAGGCAAGGATGTAGAATCGGAAAGAAAAATTGGGAGAGAGTGAAAGGGAGGAAAAGGATAGTAAAAGAGAAAGGAAAAAGAGCAGAGAAGGAAGAAGCATATCAAAGAAAGGAATTTGGGGAGAAGGAAGAAATAAAAGAAAGGGAAGGGAAGATAAAAGAAAGGAGAGAGGAGAAGACAAAAAAAGATGGGACTGAAAAGGAAGGGAGAAAGATAAAAGAAAAGGAAGAAAAGAAATGCTCAGGTTAAAGGTGGTGGTAGCTGAGAGGGTATTAGCTGCATTAGCTTTAAGGGCTCCTCACTGCCAAGGTCATAGGCTGCCACATCTTGGCTTTAACAGTCACCTTTTTTGAATTCCCCATCTTATGCAGAGCAAGAAGAGCTGAGATAGTTGGAGTTATGGAGATTTCATTCTGTGCTGTCAAAAAAGTGAGCTCTTCTGTCCTGGTTGGAGGAGGTCTGCTAAGAGCCATAGATGACTATGGTGGCTTAATAAGGATTCCAAGGCTTTTCAGACAAATTATTGATTCCAGGACTATGTCAGAGCACCAGGGCACCCTGCCATTATCATCACTTTGGCTTTCACTAATGGAAAACTTGTGGACTTCCTAAGGCTTTGAAATCATCCTCCCTCTGACTTATTACCTCTACTCTATTCTCCATGTAACATCACACTGTGCTCTGTATATACATAAGTACCTCTATATCATAGGAGTATAATATCATAGCACCTAAATCAAAAGCTGTTCAGACATGAGACTTCATAAATTACAAGTCACTCATTTTACAAGCAAAGAAACTGAGGCTCAGAGAGAAGAAGTGAGTTGTCCATAGTTCTGTAACTAGTCAAGTGTCATAAATAGAATGTAAACTAGGTTTTCTGATTCCAGATCTTATGATTTTTCTATTAAACTGACTCCAAACCCAGTGATCTTTTAAAAAAATAGATGGTAAGATCCATGAGGGTAGAGTCTGAGTCTTATCCAGACTTTCTATCTCCCTTAGTTTCTACCACAATACTCTGTAAATGAATAAATGAATAAAATTAATAAAACAAGCATTGCAATTATGCTAAGCACTTTACAGATATCATCTCATTTGATCCTCACAGCAACCTTGGGAGGTAGATGCTATTATGATCCCCATTTACAGTTGAGGAAATTGAAGCAGACAGAGGTTAAGTGGCTTGTCCAGGGTCATACAATCAATCAATATTTATTAATCACCTACTATGTCTGAGCCAGGCATTGTACTAAGTACTGAGGATACAAAAAAGAGGCAAAAGACAGTCCCTGCCCTCAAGGAAGTTACAATCTAATGGAGCTTGTAAGTGTCGGAGTCCGGATTTGAACTCAAATCTTCTGATTCTAAGCCCTAGTTTTCTATCCATTAGGCCACCTAACTGCACACCATAGGCACTTAATAAATGTCAGTATTGGGCAGCTCACTTCCCTTATCTATGTTTTAGTTTCCTCCTCCCTTCTTCTCCTCTAAAAAATGAGAGGGTCCAACAAAAGATGATCTCTAAGGTCCCTAATAGGTCTAATGATTTATATGCTTTGTTTTAGTGTTCCCTTAGTCCTAGAGGTCTCATCCAAGCTCCTATTCTTTTGTCCCAGGTTCCTGTTTTTTTTTTCTTTCATTTAATTGTACCCTGCTTCTCCCCTCAGTTCAAGCTAAAAAGCTAGTTTTTTTTTTCTTAATGGCTCTCCTGAACCTAGCCCTTGGTTCACACCGAAGCCTCTTTTCAGGCAACTTCCTCTGACTCTGTAGGATGCAAGGTTAGCTTGGTCTTCTTCTCCACAAGTCTCCCCACTCACCTACTCATTCCTCTCCTCTCCTTCTTTTTTTACTAACTGCTGTCTTTTCCCTTATTGGATATATCAGTTCCACCGGCCACACTCCGTTGACTCCTGATCCTTTGCGTATCAGCCCACGTAGGTAGGTTATGTATCTAGAATGTATAGGAAATAACATCCTGACCCCCAGGTTATCAAAGAAAGACCTATGCAGAAAGTTGGAAGTGTGGGAGCAGGGAAGGTTAGGGGAAAGACACATGGAATCTTTGAGCAGGATATGAATTTAGAAATCATCTAATCCACTCCCCTTATTTTTACAGAGGAAGAAACTGAGACTGGGACCTTGACCAAGGTCACACAGTGATTGATAGAGCTAGGGTTAGAATCTACATCTTCAGATTCCCAGTCCATCACTCCTCCCTTTGTATTTTGAGGCCTTTGCTGTTATTGAGTTGTTTCGTACTCTTCATGACCCCATTTTGGAGTTTTCTTGTCAAAGATAATGGAGTGGTTTGCCATTTTCTTCCCTAGATCATTTTATAGATGAAGAAAATGAGGCAAACAGGGTGAAATGACTTGCCCAGGGTCCCACAGCTAATAAGTGTCTTCTTGACTCCGAGCTCGGCACTGTATCTACTCCACCACCTAGCATTCTATTTTGAAGCCTATAGATGGGCAGACCAGGTTGAAACAGAGACTAACCACAACAAATGGAGCAGGTAATGTGTAGTAGAAGGCTTATTGCATTGGCGATGGGGGTAGAAGACCTGAGGTATAGTTTCTGATCTGCCACTTATTGTGTGACATTGAGCAAGTCACTTCTCCCTCTGATACTCAGTTTCCTCCTTCATAAAATGGGAAAGATTGGGACTAAATGATCTCTAGTGTTTCTTCCAGTTTTAACAGCCTACGGTCTTACCATTATTCGTGTCTGTAACCATAGATTCCAAGTGTCCCTCTACTCCCCACTCAGTCTCAGTTTCAGTGCCTAGCAGGGTATCTGGAATAACAGCACTTACTGACAATTGAATGACTGATGGGTGGTAGTGCTAGAAGATAAAACTTGGTCAGAGTCTGCATTCTTGCCCCAGCAAAGGGGGGAGTTTAAAACTTTCTCTGGTTTTACATCTGTATCTATATATCTATATTTATATGTACATCTTTATCTCTAATGATAGTTTTCTCTAGGGCAGGGTGGGGTGTGAGGGGGGAAAAAGTGCACAGCAGAGAACAAAAGAAGACAGAAGGAAGCACAGAAAAGCAGGGTAGCTTTGAAAACAATGTGTAATACTTATTATGTAGTTCTTTTTTTTAAAGTAAACAGTATGAAATGGAAATTCATGGTTTTATATTGAATCCTCTTTTTGTGTTGTGCTGTGTACATGGAAATGTTGCTTTTTTGTCTTTTTGTATTTAAATTCAAAATGAATAAAAATTTAAAAAAAGAAAAAAAAATTAAAAAAAAAACTTTCTCTTTCGGTCCTGATCCCTCCCTCTACCTTGCCTTCCACCCTTGCCTCCAACCCCGTCATTATTATCCACTTACAGCTGCCAAACCTTCAATAAAGCTTCAAGGATACTTGACTGGTGAGAAATAAGACTATGGATGCTTAGGGCTCACTCTAGGATGCCCATTTCTGAGACAGGGATGTTGATCATAAATGGGAAATGCAGTTGCATTCATGCAACTAGGACAGGTAATTCATCAGTTGATACATCATCAATTTGACAGCAGGGAGCTGCCAACACCCAAGGTCATGCTGATGATTTGTTCTGATACTTGTTTTTTTTTGCTTTAGCAGGTAAAGTTATTGTTGGATTCAGTATGTTGTGCTCCACAACTGAGATGTTTTCGGAGAGCTCCTCATTTGCTGCACTAGAATACCAGTCCCTAGTGCCCATTTATATGACTCAAAGTGTGTCTCCCTTGGAACCCACTCATTCAGGTTTGGGTTTGTGCATTCCTGGGAGAATAGGGATATCTTGTATGGGTATCTATGACTCTCTGTCTGTGAGTAGTGTTAGAGACCTGGGAAGCTGATCTGAGCCCAAGAAAATACAAGGGGAAGTTGATTAGGCCAAGTTGACCCAGTTCTGAGTAGCTCTGAGGCATCTTCTATTTTTGCTTCTTATTTATGACAACAAGGGAAGAAGTAAGAAAACTCCCAGTCCTCCCACAACTCTCCTACTACCCAGTATCCTCTGAGAAAATGATCCAGATAAAATTCATTCACAGTAAGGTGTTAGAGACTTTCTGGGTTACCATTCTGTGATCTTTCTTCCTTCTTTCCTTCCTCTCTTCCTTTCTTCCTTCCTTCCTCCCTGTTTCCCTCCCTTTCTCCTTCCCTCCCTCTCTCCCTCCTTCTTTCCTTCCTTTCTTCCTCCCTTTCTCTCTTTCTTCCTTTCCTTCCTTTCCTCCTCTCCCTTTTCTTCTTCTTCTTCTTTTCTCTCTCTCTCTGTCTCTGTCTCTCTCTCTCTCTCTGTCTCTGTCTCTGTCTCTGTCTCTGTCTCTCTGTCTCTCTCTCTCTCTCTCCAGCAGAAGCCTGACCCCACTGCTGATTAACACAGAAGCATTGATCTGTCCTATTTCTAATATGGACCATTTTGCCCCCTTTCACACAGCCTGGTGGCCCTCCTTTCCTTAGGGACTCACCATATTGCTGCTGGACTTGGCATGGACATTGGCATGGCATTGACTTAGCCTCCTTCAGCTCAGAACTCCACAACTCAAGTGATTCACCAGCTTCAGCTTCCCCAGTAGCAAAAACTACAGGTATGTACCACCATGTCTTAATGATTTGACCCTTTAAAAGAATCCAGATAGAGTAATGAATCATAGATTTGGAATTGTAAAGGACTTCAGGGATCACTGTAGGTGAGGAAACTGAGGTTCAGAGGGGTTGATTACCTTGCCTACTGTCACTCAGCTGGGTAATGTTGGAGCTGGGATTAGAATCCAGGTCTTCTGACTGAATCCATGGCACTTTACACTCGCCCACATTGCAATATTCAACTCAGTGAAAGGAGTCTCTCATTGTGAAAGGAGACCTGGGACAAATGGGGAATTTTATTTTTCCTCTGGTGAAATTTCAGTCATCATTGGAAGAGATATTTTAGGTCAGGAATTCAAACTTAAGATTTATGGACCCCCAAAGACTCTATGGGTAGATTTCAGAGGGTCTGTGAACTTTGATGGGGGCAAAGAGATACATCTTTATTTTCACCAACCTTTGCTTTTCTTTGTATTCATGTTTATTTTATTTCAGGTGTTCTGAGAAGGGGTCCATAGGCTTCATCAGAACCAGGAGAACCCTCAAAGTTCATCCTAGTCAGAGATGTGTTCTTGGACAGAATCCTGGTCAGAAAGGGAACAGATAAGTAGTTTGAGAGACTGCCCACAGAGGTGTTATATGGTAATGATGGGCAACTTCAGCTATCCAGACATCTGCCAAAAGCAGAATTGCTCATATTTTCTTGACTTGCCTTAATGCAAATTTCATCCTTCAAAAGGTGGAGAAACCAGCAAGGGGGAATTCTATTTTGGATCCGATTCACAATTACAAGGGGAAATCAGTTGCTGAAGTGGAAATGATAGGAACATTATGGAGAGAAGTGACCGATTCCTCCTGGATTTTATAATAAAGAAGAGGAAAGCTGGACATAGCCTGACATAGTCAATAGTTAAGAAACATTTGTTAAACACTTACTTTGTACTAGGCACTAGGGATTCAGTGAAAGGTAAAAGACAGTCCCTCCCCTCAAGGAAATTACAATTTAATAGGGGAAGACAACAAACAAAAGAAAACTTTAAAGAGTAGGGTGTGTGTGGCCGGAGGGGGGGGTATGGCAGAGAAAACAAGAAATCCAAAGTGAGTCATCAAGATATTAATATGAAAAGTTCATGGGACCCAGGTTCAGAACCCTGCAAGCACTAAGGGAAATAATTCCACTGAAGAGAGGAAATGGCAGCTGTCAGTCAATAAACATTTATTAAGCTCCTACTATGTGCCTGGAACTGTGCTAAGTGCTAGGAATACAAATGCAAATAAAAAGATAGTTGCATCCCTCAAGGAGATTACAATATAATGGGGAATGCTAATGAATGAAAGGAAGCTGAAAATTGTGTATGGGATGGAGAAGATACCTACATGGGGGCATGATAGAGAAGTCTAATGAAATCCAAAAGGGTGGAGTCAGGTGGGAAATGAAAAGATGGTGGGCCTGGGCCCTCTCCTTAAATGGAGGTTTGGGGGCTCACAGTTCTACTGTCCAATTAGAGAGGTATTGATGAGATATGAGTACTAAGACTGATTGGATCTTGTAGAATTTTAAGAGACTGAAATAGATATGCAGAGATCTTCCAAACAACTTAAGATTTTTAAAAGATAAGTCTGAAAGATTAAAAAAAAATAGCATGAAATAGAGGGTAAATATTAAAGAGTCCTGTAAGTAAATGTGGCTTCAGGAATAATAAAAATCAGAATGAGTAGAGGCTATCAAGGGAAGTCAGGGAAAAAAATACAAATTGAGGAAAAGATGATTGATCAAGCAAGGGCTGGTACCATTGCTTGGGATGTATGAGATCATGACAACTGAGAAGGCAGAGAGGTTCAATTTTTATTTTGCTTCTATTTTCTCTGCTAAGGAGAATGATTATCATATTGGAAGTGAGAAAATCAAAATGGCTAACATGGGAGTTGATGTTCAGGATAAGTATAAAGAAAAGAAGAGGGCATCTAGCTGCCCTAGATAAATTCAGGTCACTTTGTCCACATAAACCACAACCTCAATCTCTGAAATAATTGGCAGATGTGATTAATGAAGTGTAGCTGATAATACCTAAAAGATTCTGGACAGTGAGAGAGGTCTGCAGGACCAGACAAAAGCAAATACTGTCCCCTCCTTTTTTTTTTTTTTTAACGAGAAGGAATAGAATCTGAAAATCATGGATGAGTGAGCTTGACTTATATTTGTGACTTATATTTGGCAGGAGGTCTCTAGTGCAGTGCCCCAAGTATCTCTGCTTGGCTTTATGCTTTTCAACATTTTTATCAATGATTTGGATAAAGGTAAAGATAGCATGTTTGTCAGATCTACAGGTGGCATGAACCTGGTCTGGGAAATTAATATACTGGATGACAGGAAAGATTTAAAAGATTCTAATAGGCTAGAGCATAGTGCCTAGAATACAGTAAGTGCTTAATGAATATTTGTTGTTTAACTGAGATGAATAGGGGAAAATATAAAATCTTACAATTAGGTACAAAAACTTACTTTTATAAGTATAGGACAGGGAAATATGTTTAGACAGTATTTCATTTGAAAAAAAAATCTGGGATTTTTAGTGGACTGCAAGCTTAATGTGAGTCAACAATATATGTATCCAGGGGTATGCTGATGAATGTTCAACAACTGACTCTCCAGGGGGGAAAAAGGGTGTGTATACATGTGTGTGCACATATATATATATGTATATATGCGCATATATACATACATGTACACATGTGTATATATAGATACATACTTTTTATGTGTGTATTTATGTATGTATGTATGTATGACACATTTTAAAGTTTAAGATGCATTATTAACATTTTTCCCATCACGTTTCTTAAGTCTAGCTATTCAACAAAACACTAAATGTTTGCTTATTTCCAAGGTGTAAATGTTCACACTGAAAAATTAACAACTGGCTCTCATAAAGTGGCTTAAGCTGGTGGTTTCAGCACATTCCTAGATAGGATAATCAAAAACTAATTTGATCTGGGGGTGTATTGAGAGACACAATATCCAGGAACAAGGAGGTAACAGTCCCTTTGTACGCTGACCTGGCCCAGGCCTCATCTGGAGTATTATCTTCTGTGTTGTTGTTGTTCAGTCATTTTAGTTGTTTCTGACTCTTTTGTAACCCCATTTAAGGGTTTTCTGCCATTTCCTTCTCCCACTCATTTTACAGATGAGGAAGCTGAGGCAAACAGGATGAAGTGACTTGCCCAGGGTCACACAGCTAGTAAGTATCTGAGGCCAGATTTGAACTCAGATTTTCCTGACTCCTGGTCTGGCACTCCATCTACTATGCCACCTACTTGCCCATTATTTTCTGTACTGGGCCCTAAAGTTTAGGAAGGTCATTGATAAATTGGATAGGATCCAGAGGACAGCACATAGAATGATAAAGGGTCTCAAGTCCATGTCATATGAGTATCAGTTGAAAGAACTAGGGAAAGAGAAGATTTGGGGGTATGGGATATGATAGCTATTTCTGAGTATTTGGCAGACTGTCATGTAGCAGAGAGACTGGATTTATTTGGTTTGGTCCCATCAGGCAGAAGATTGAGGCTTTATGTCAGCAAAAAAACTGTCTAACAATTAGAATTGTCCCAAAGTGGCCGGGCTGTCTGAGAATGTGTAGTGTTTTCTCCTCATCAGAAGTCTTCAGGTACAGGCTGGATGACCCCTTGTTAGGTACCTTACAGTGGAGGATTCCCACTCTGGAATTCTATGATTCTCATTCCCTCTGGGTGCTATGGATGGGAGGGAGGGGATTCCTACATTCTAACCATCGGAGTGAGATGCTTCTCTCCTCCTTTCCTCTATCCCTTCCACTTTCTCTTTTGCAAGAATCTTTACAAGACAAATGACAAGAATGTTAGTTAACATCCAGCTGAGTGATCATGGAGATCATTGGAAATTATACCAGAATGAGTCTAGAAATAGCAAGGGAGCCCTTGTCAGCACCTCAGCAGAGTTGGGTTTAGTTGGTGAGGAAAGAGGACTATGCCTGCCTATAGAGACTCAGGCCTTTGGTCCCACGGTCTCTATCAATTAATCAATATTTATTAAGTACCTACTATATACCAAGCACTGGGCCAAATGCTGGGGATACAAAATGAGGCAAAAAGTAGTCCCTGCCCTCAAAGAGCTCATAATCTAATGGGAGAGACAACACTTGTACGCAAAACAATCTATATGCTGGATAAATAGGAAATAATTAACTGAGGGGATGCACTAGAATTAAAAGGGGTTGGGAAGGCTTCCAGTAAAAGATGGGATTTTAGTTGGGACTTAAAGGAAGCCAGAGAGGTCAGTAGGCATAGTAGAGGAGAGATAACATTGTAGATATAGGGGACAGCCAGAGAAAATGTCCGAAGCGAAGAGATGCAGTGGTCTTGTTCATGGAGCAGACAACTGCACGGGCAGTAATTCATCAAAGTGATGAAGTTCCACATTTTCTTGGGGTAACAGAACATGAGTTCCTGGTCCTATTTTCCTGGTGCATGATACAGTTTCCTCTCCTCCTAGTTCTGGGGTGCCAGGGCTCAGAGGCAATGCAGGAAGGACATTTTGTGTGAGCAACAGTTATGGACTGACCTCAAGGTGTGCCAAAAAAAAGAAATAATAAGTGTAGTGGGCCAAGCTTGCCAGCACGGCCTCCCTCTTCCTCTGGTTTTTTTTTTTAAATGTGGAAGCTACAGGTAACTTTAGCATGGGGGTGGGGGAGGTGTTTATCAAGCCTATTGATAGCAGCTACTACTTTGCCATTTCCATAGCTCAGCTGCCCCGGCTTTCATATTGCAGTAACACCTTCTGATTATCTAGTCATATGAATATTACCTGCATTAGACTCTTAAGTCCATGAAAGTTAGAGACAGAACATTTGATAGAACACAGTACCAGATCAAGCATGTGTTGAATCTTCAGTTTAGAGTCTTTTGTTTCATTTGAGATGTCTCTGGCATCATCTTCTGGGTGGACTCTTTCCTGGCTTCCCCAGCCCCCACTCCACTCCAACTACTAGTGTTCTACCTTCTCAAAATGCCTTGTATTTAATTACTTTGGTGTGTTTGTTAGTGTGTGTGTTCTTATTATCTGTCCTTCATTTTTGAAGGGGTGATGTCTTGACTCCAGTGTGAACTGGATTTAAACGAAGCAGAGTTGTACAAAGTCATCAGTCTTAACTCTCTCTTCCAGAGTCATAAAGTCCAGTGGCGAGACAAAAGTCAGGATGACTGGCGATGGCTCAGGAGGCAGTGGATGACCTCCACAGCTCCACAGCGCTTGCTTCAGCTGCAAATTGTTCTCATCAGCCCATTCCACTTGGGGGAAGTCTTCACACACTTGGGGTAGACATCCCTCTATATCACTGAAGGATTTGAGGCCCATCACTTTCCCTCAACCTGGTTTAGCCTGACTGTCGAGACAGTTTTCCTGGGGTGTGGCCACTGTGCATACTACAGCTTCCCGGAGAAGGTGAGAGCTGAATGACCAGTTGGACACCAAAGGTAGATGAGCAACCCTGAAAAGGGCTTAGCAGGGCCCACGCCAGAGGTGTTAGTCCTCCCTTAACACCCTGTACACTCAGCATATGTATGAATGTATGTATGGACACATTGATTATATACTTCTATATATACTGTTGTCTCCTATTAGGATGTAAGCTTATGGAAGTTGGGATGATTTTGGTGTTTGGATTTGTATCTCCAATACCTGGTATAGGTCCTGGTACATGATAGGTACTTAATAAATACTTCTTGATTGATTAGTTGACTGGTGAAGGAGGACAGGGAGTGATGATGAGCATCGTGAAGCCAAGATCTCTTGGATTACGTTGGATTCAAACTCTGTTCTCCTAATCTTGATGACATATTGTATTGAAAATGCTTTTTAGTCACTTTGTGTGTTTGCACGTGTGTGTGCACGTGCACTCGCGAGCGTCTTGTTATGCCTCTTATCAGCTGGAAGCTCCTGGAGGGCAGAAAATATGCCTCTCATCATTCTAGGCATTTACTAAGGAGATGATCCGAGCCCTTCCAATCAGACTGGGGCCTCCCTGAGAACATGGACCTTTCAAATTCCCTCATTTTTAGAGCTTCCCAAAGCAGGGTCGGTGTCTCCTCCATCACACTGGGACCATCCCTAAGTGATCAGTGCAAAGACTTGGCACATAGTAGGTACACAGTACATATTGCTCATGAAATGACAGACTGCCTCCATCTTCCTTGGATAGCATTTCCACTATGCTTACACCATGAGCTAAGTTTAAACCACACCATCCTTTATTAAGGATCTTCTGGCTGAGTTTCAAAAGGACCAGATTCCAAAAAAGAAAAGGAAGAAAGAAGAGTTGCATATTCAATTTCCAAAGATGCAGAGTTGCTCCTGACTGCCACTCCTGCCCCCAAAGTAGACACTCCCCCTTCTCCCTGGTGGACAGGAGGAAAACATTCAGCATTTCTCTGCTCTCTGTATCTGCTTATCAATTCTCTGACACTCCAAGGAAGCCAGGCAGACAGGGGAAGGGAGTCATTAAGTTTGGAAACAAAATGCATATCTGCAGCAAGTTTCTCATGTTCAGAGGGGAGGGAATTACCCTCTCCATGCACAGTTTTAGCCACAAACTTAGTCATGGACCACTGGAAGGGAGTGGAGGAAATACCAGGACAATCTCTAACCAAGAAGAGTTCCAGTGTCTGTCTTATATCACTCACATGACGATGGGCAAGCCATTTCCTTTTTTGGGGCGTCAGCTTCCCAATTTCTAAAATAAAGAGTGGTGTCAAGCATCAGTGGTGTCCAACTCATATAGAAATGGAGGCCACCCAACTCAAAATGTAAGGATCCCTATGGGGGAGGGAAAGCTAGGTGGTGCAGTGGATAGAATACCGGTCCTGGAATCAGGAGGACCTGAGTTCAAATCCAGTTTCAGACACATGCTCACTAGCTGTGTGACCCTGGGCAAGTCACTTAACTCTGATTGCCTAGCCAAAAAAAAAAGGGGGGGGGTGTTCAGCTAGGTGAAGCAGTGGACAGAGCATTGGCCCTGAAGTCAGGAGGACCTGAGTTCAAATCCAGCCTTAAACACATCACTCACTAGTTATGTGACTTTAGTCAAGTCACTTAACCCCAACTGCCTAGCCAAAAAAAAAAAAAAATCCCTGTGGGCTGCATATTGACTTAGAAAGTCACACATTAATATTATCTATGTTTTATTACATTTTTATTTCTTTTGTTAAATATTTCTCAATTTCATTTTAACATAATTCAGGTTCACTCAGGAGTATTGTTTGCTGAGTGCAGCCTGTGTGTTTGACATATTTGGTTTAGAAAGAAGTATCTGATATTACATAGTGCCTTAAAATTGGGAAAGGCAGTGTCTCCAGGAGCAAACAACTTAATCTCTCAGTGTTCTAGTCAACCCTCTAAGACTCCAAGTTTCAGAGAAGGTGCTAACATACACTAGTAAAGAGAGTGTCCTCATTTGGGAGTTTCCTAAATTAATGACACAATGACACTAGACACAGGTCTAGTGCCTGTCCTTATTATATCCCATTTGAGTCTCCCTACAATCCTGTGAGGTGCTACTTCCCTTGCCTATGTATCTATCTTAAGGATTTTACACCTGAAGAACCTGAGGCTTGGGGAGTTAAATGACCAAGGTGACATAGCTAGCTCCAAAGTGAGACCTGAATCCAGGTCTTCCTGACTCTAAGACCAGCACACCATTCGCTCCCCCCTTGCTGCCTGTGAGTGACTACTAATGTCCCTTGTAACTGTCATTCTATGGTTCTAGGCTTCCAACATAAGGGAAAGACTATCTCAGAAGGCAACCAAGCAGTGGAAAAAAAAATCTTCAGGAAAGGGGTGACCAGGGCAATGGGATAACAAGGATATTTAGATTTGGTAGGACTCTGGGATAGAGGCATTGAATCTGGGTCTCTGGCTACTTATTTTCACAGCATTGTTGGAGACTCTTAAAATGGGAGCCAAACAGGTACAGCTTCTCTGTGTATTTAAATTACTGAACCAGTGAGGTGGCATAATGAATCAAATTAGGAAAACTAGGTAGCCCAGTGGATAGAGTATGGGCTTGGAGTCAAGAAGACTTGAGTTCAAATTCTACCTAAGACACTTGCTAGCTGCAGAGCTCTGGGCACTCTGGGCAAATCATTTTTAACTCTCTGTGCCTCAGTTTCTCATCCTGTAAAATGAGAGTCTTGGACTTGATGAACTCTGAAGTCCCTTCCAACTTTAAATTTATGATGTTATAATTCCTATATCAGATACTTTATAGCTGTGTGATCCTGGCCAAGTCACTTAATCTTTATCTGTCTCATTTTCTTCATCTGTAAAATGTGGTTATTATAACAGTACCTACCTCACAGGGTTGTTGTGAGAACCAAATAAGATGACATATGTAGAGTGCTTTGCAACCCTCTAAAGAGCTGCATAAATTCTAGTTATTGTTAATTATAATAAACTATACCTCTCCCCAACCATGCCCCACCACCCCCCACACACACACCTTGCCTCTGATCTCCCAGTCAGTGGAATTTGTGATCTCAGGGATGATTCTGGTTGCTAGCATGGAAGGCAGGTTACCAGGCTCATTAAAAGGTTTCCTTGCTTAGTTGGGTTCTCTGAGATTGGGACCTAGCACTTGACTGTTGTGTTCTGATTGTGATTAGGAATAAAGAAGGTATCGTTAATAATCATTCCCTTCCACCACCCCCTCTCCAAGCCTAGGGGCTGGCTAGCCAGCCTCCAGGGAACAATTAGCAGTGAAGAGATCCAGTTAAATGCATTTCAATGTCTCTGGGCTACAAATATGTGATTGTACAAGGTCTTCTTAAATGTCAATGCCTGTAATTTCCTGGGAGTCTATTCAGCACTGTTTATCGATGTGAATTGGTCTTAGATGCCATCGGCTAATTGGTCTGGCTCTTCTCCTACCACTGGGTGCACCAGCTAAGAGATCGCCATTGGGTGTCTAAATAGAACCAGGTCTATAGAGATGGGCAAATTAGGCCTTTCCAAGCATTCGTGCTTTGTTTATTTTCTCTTTGTTTCTCCATTGAAGTCTCCTTTTGAAAAAGCCCATGTCTGCATCATCAGCAGGAAAGAAGAACTTGGTGGGGAGACTAACAAAGCCCAGGAATGGAAGGGAGCAGGAAGGACTCAGCAGGGATAGATAGCCTGAGAGATGCCATGAAATGGGATGAGGATGGATGGACGTGAGTGGGTGTCCATTAGCTAATTGGGAGACAGTGGAATGAATGCTGGGGTTAGAAGTTCTTGGTTTGAATCTTAGATCTGATCATAGTGCACCTGTGTGAGCCCAAGGAGGTCACTTACATTACAGGATGCTAGGTCTAGAGTTAGAAGCATTTATTAAGCACTTACTATGAGCTAGGTACTGTGCTAAGTGCTTTATATCATATTTATTATTATTATTTATTATCTCATTTGATCCTTACAACAACCTTATAAAATAGGTACTATTATTCCTCTTTTACAGATGAGGAAACTGAGGCTGAAGGAGATTAAATGACTTGTCCAGGGTCATACAACTAGTAAGTGTCTGAGGCTGGATTTGAACTCAAGATTTCCTCACTCCAGGCCCACTGCTATATCCACTACACCACCAGCTGGGGAAATAAGATTGCAAGCTTAGGGTCACCTGAAACTCAGAGGCTTAGATGGAAGGGATTTTGTCTATCAGGGCACCAATGACCATGGTAAAGACTACTGGGGACAAAGCAGTTATAAAATCAAAGTCCAAGAGCAGAAAAGGGAACCTCCCCCTTCCCCCTGCCTTGGTTTTTTTGTTTTGTTTTGTTTTTTGAACAGACCTATGATTTCATTGGTTTTCAGATGAAGAAACTGAGTCACAGAGAGATTTCTTGACTTGCCTAGAATCTCCAGGGAGAAGACTCCCCCTGCCAATCCAGACCTATCTGTACCTGTTCTTTGACTTATACTCTTATAAAGTGTGAGGACATGGTGGGGGGGAGAGAGGAAGGGGGAGATGAATTCAAGTGACATGCCTTGGGTCACACAGACAATACGTATCAGAGATGGCACTTGAAGTGACTATGAGGCCAACTCTATATCCCCTATGCCAGGTTCATCTTACTCATGGATAAGATTGTGAAGCAATTTCTGGGAGGGATAACCCGACCAAACCTAGAAGAGGTGCTTAATGCAAAATAATAATATTAACAAATTTACATCATCATTATTAACAATAATAATAGCTAGCATTTATATTATATTTTAAGAGTGGCAAAAGTGCTTTTCATATGTTAATTCATTTGATCTGCACAACAACCTGGTGAGGTGGGTAATATTATTATCCCCATTTTACAGATGAGGAAACTGAGCCACTGGAAAGTTAAGCAACTTGCCTATGAGCATGCAGCTAGTAAATGTCTGAGTCAAGATTCAAACTCAGGCCTTCCTGACTCTAAGTCTCACACTCTATTTGCTATATCACCTAGCTATCTAGGGAAATAGCTAATAAAATAAGTACAATAAAGCAAAGACAATATTAATATGTGGTTTTCTAAGTCAATATGTGCCCCAAGGGATCCTTGTGTGTGGTCTTGTAGGCCCCATTTCTATTTGAGTGTTTAACACCACTGATTTAGTCTGACACCTTCATTTTACAGATGAGGAAACTGAGGCCTATAGAGGGGAAGTGACTTACCCAAATCATGAATAAATGTGGGGAGAGAACAATAAGGGTCACCATGTAACAAAACCAAGGAATCCTCAGCATAATGTTTCTTCTTTGAAATTCAATGTGTGGGATGAAGTCCTGGGCTCCCTGCCAGTCTTCCCTTTCTGATCTTCCCTCCTACATCACCATAGTCACCAGATAATGGGCTCCAGGCTAGCCCAGCAGGCCACAGGGCCCTGGTTACAGATCAGCTACATTCTGAGTAGTGGAGGATGATATATTGACTGCCTTTCTCCATACTCCAATATTTCATGACTCCTGTGTGGCTCTGATGGAATAAATATGACCTTTTATTCCCTACTTTACTTAAGACTCAAGGTCAGCAGCTGAGCTGTGATCTATTGGCAGCTCCCCACTACCTCCAATGGCCTGCAGAGCTGTGGAGGTCCCAGAGCTGTCAGTGATCCACACAGCTCCATCCTCTAGTCCAGCTTGCCTGCCCACTCCTTTGGCAGCTCTGCCTCTGACCATTGATTCAATTCAGTTCCAGTCAGCAACAGTAATGCCTAAGGGCAGTGATTGGCTATTATACCAAGAGACAAACTCATAAATCTATACCCATCCAGGCCCACCCCTATCTCCCGGTACTGGACCTTTGTCCTAGGCTTTCATTTCCTCAAAAGATGAGCATTCCCTAAGTAGCAACTCCAAGAGTTTTCCTGTTATGGAAAGTAGTCTAAACAAGGTTTAAAAAATAAGTTTGAAGGGTTGTGTAAGTTCTTTGGATGGGACTTGCTGAAGAGAAAAGAAGAGTTATCCTACCTGTTCATACTTTTAGGTATGAGTCCATTGTATTTTTAGTATGGTTAAATAAATGATTGGGCAGCTAGGCAGTGCAGTGGATAGAGTGCCAGGTCTAGAGTCAGGACGACTCATCTTTCTTGGTTCAAATTTGTCCTCAGACACCTACTAGCTGTGTGACTCTGGGCAGTCACTTAACCCCATTTGCCTCAGTTCCTCATCTGTAAAATGAGCTGGAGAAGGAAATGGCAAACCACTCCTATAGCTCTGCTAAGAAAACCCCAAATGGAGTCATGGAGAGTCAGACACAACTGAAACAACTCAACAACAACAAAAAAAAAGTACTTGATTTGCTAGCCTAAATACTTGCATGACCCCGAAAGGCCCTTTTCTTTTTGTGGATACCTAAACATGAACCATATCCTGATGTCCCCAGAAGAGGCCACGTATGGGGACATGAGCCAGAGACATATTCAGTGAGACGAAGTTCAGATTCAACCTGGTCCATGTAAATACAATTCTTTGGCTTGTGCTACATGTTACGTTTGTGAGAGATAAAATGAGTCCTGGGAGCAGCCCAGAGGAAGGAAACCTAAATTTTAATTCTACCTTTGTTAATAACTTCTAGTTTGATCTTGCTTAGACAAGTCATTTTTCCTCCATCTCTGTCTTCTTATTTGTTTAATGGCTAGGGGGCTGGGGCTGGAGAAGGCAGGGGTCATAAGAAATAATTTATAAGGTTTCTTTCATCTCTGTAATTCTGGAACTCTACCTAAAAGCAATCTGGCAGCACCAAATGCCTGCTAAACATCTCAACTATTAAGTACCATAAGCATTTCAAATTAAACATGGCCAACTCATTTCCCCCCTAAACCCATGCCTTTCCCCAATTTCCCCATTTCTGTCAAGGGCACCACAACCATTCCAATTACCTGGGTTCACAACCTCAGAGTCATACCCCATTCTTTACCTTTCTTCACACCTCATATCCAATAGCAGCCAAGCCTTGTTGAGTCTGCCTCTATATCTCTCGTACCTTTCTGCTTCTCGCCACTCACAAACCCACCTTTCTATTTCAGAATGTCACTACCTTTTGCCAGGAATATTGCAGTAGACTCCAAATTGGTATCCCTGCATGCAGCTGTCATCACCTCCTGTGGGTCCTCCACACAGCTGCCAAACTGGTATTCCTAATGCACGGCTCTGACCATGTCATTCTCTTGCTCAAAAAATGTCAGTGTTTTCCCATGGCTTCTAGGATAAAATACAAGCTAGTCTGTTTGGCAGAACAGCCCTTCACAGCCTGGATTCAACCCATCTTTTTGGATCAATTCCACATTATTTCCCCTTACACAATTTACATTGTAGCCAAACTTTCATATTTGCTGTTTGCTATACATGGCATTGTTTCCTGACTCTGTACATTTGTTCAGGCTGTCCCTCATGCCTGAAATGTTCTTCATCCACCTGTTGCAATCTCCATTTCCCTTCAAGGTTCAGCCCAAGTCCCAACTTCTAAGAGGGGCATTTCCTTAACCTCTCAGTTGTTAGCACTTCCCTACCACCCCTATTACATTGTATTTTACTTAGTGTACATGTTGACACAGCTGATTGACACAGTGGATAGAGCCCTGGAATTGAAGTCAGGAAGACCTGAGTTCAAATTTGGGTAAGCCACCTAATTTCTGTTTGCTTCAGTTTCTTCATCTGTAAAATGGGGATAATAATAGCCCCTAACTTCCAGGGTTTTTACAATATTTGTAAAGTGTTTAGTACAGTGCCTGGCACATGGTAGTCATTCAATAAATAAGGCATTTAATAAATGCCTTAATTCTTTGGTGGCATCAAAGAGCTGGCAACAAAGTAGATGTCCATTTGATTACAGAATAGCTAAAAAAATGGCAATAGGTGAATATATACTGTAAAATGTGACAAATGCAATAATACAGAAAAGCATGGACTTAGATGAACTGATATAGAGTGACGTTAAGGAGAGCCAAGAAAACAATACATACAACTACAACATTGTAAATGGAAAGAAAAACAACCACCTAACATTTTGAAAAAGAATGTTGCAAAATTACAAAGAAAAAGCTTGTCTCTGAGGGAGAGATGAGAAGAAACCTCCCCTGACGCTTTTGCAGAGGCATGTGGGGTGAGGGCGGGGCACAGTGAAGCAGGGTGAGTCCATGGGTACATTGCATACAGTGTCAGAATTGTTTGAGGTTTGTTCGGTTTTTACTGAATATTTGTTTCTCTTTTTTGTTTTTCTTCCTTTTAATTTTTTTTTCTAAGAGTGGTTCTCTGAGAGGGGAGATGGGGAAGGATACCAAGGGAAATCTAGGAAACATAAAAACAAAAGCTATCAATAAAAATCTATTTAAAATACTTGCTAAATTGAATTGGCAAGGACCTGGAGAGATCCTTATAGTTCTCCCCAGAGAATCCTTGCCTTCTGGGAGGAACACAATTAAGTTATCCCAGGCAACTAGAAATGCCTCCAATTTCCAAAGCTCTCTAGGAAAGATTTCATGGCTTCCCTCCATATTTAGTATCTCATACCCCTCATTGTCTGGAAGTAATTCCCCATAAGGAACCTAAATCTTTCCTGCTTTGGTACCAATCCATTTCTTGTTGGATAATCAGCTGGCAAAAGTGACAATTTGGTCACAATTTTCTGAAAGTGTGCATCAGCTTCCTCAACATCATTATCTTCAGATGTATTTCTGTAATGCTTCAAGGTTTACAGCTTTCTTCCCAAAAAGCCTCTGAAGTTGGTAGTATAAGTATTATTATCTCAACCTCCTTCCTCATCCCTGATTTTATAGATAAGGAAACTGAGGACTGGAGAAGAAAGTTGACTTATCCAAATGCCATAAGGATACTAAACAGCAACAACAATTTACATTTATATAGCACTTTAAGGTTTTAAAAATGATTTAGCTGGAATATAACCCCAGATCTTGGATGTTCAGAAACAGTGCTGGTGCACTGCACCATACCTCTTCTTTTTTAAATTAAATTATTTTATTTTATTTTCCGTTCTGAATTTTCTACCTCCCATTTGGTCCCTGTCCTCCCATTGGGAAATAAAAAAATAAAAAAATAAAACCCGTTACAAATATGTATAGTCAAGCAAAACAAATTCCCACATTAGCCATGTCCAAAAATAATATGCTCTGAGTCCATCAATTTTCTATCTGGAGGTAGATGGTATGTTTCAGAGTCTTCTGGAATTGTACTTGTTTCCATTGTGTTGATCAGAGTTTTTAAATCTTTGAAAGATTTTTATCTTTACAATGTTATTATCATTGTATAAATTGTTCTCCTGGTTCTGCTCATTTCACTTTGTGTCAGTTCATGTAAGTCTTCCCAGGTTTTTCTAGAATCATTCCCTTCATTATTTCTTACAAGACAGTGGCATCTCATCACATATTTAGCTGTTCAGCCATCTCTCAATTGAGAGTATACCCTGTTTCTAGTTCTTTGCCACTATAAAAAGAACTACTATGAATACTTTTGTACATATGAACCCTATTCTTCTTTCTTTGATCTCTTTGGGGTAAAGAACTAGTAGTATCATACTTTTTCTTTAGGTCTGTGAAATACAAGGGACTAAAAAAAATAAAAGACAAGGGGCTGAAGGGTCCATATTTATTAGTAGCAGTGAGAGTGTTGAAGAGGGGTGAGAAATGGACCTTTATTATGAATTGATGCAAAGCAACCCATGTCACTATCCCTCAGTATTAGTCCCTAACCTTGAAGAAAGATACCTTAAATTCATGACATCAATTTTTGCTTCATACCTTTCATTTCATTTCTTTTTCTTAGAAACCTTGACAGGTGGGCAGTATAAGAAGGATTATTTTATAGGTAAATGGAGGTCCATAGAGGTGCCTTGATTTACCCAAAGTCACACTGTGAGTTAGTGACAGAGCTCAGACTAGAACCCAGGTCTCCAGACCATGGCTTGTGCAGGTAACTATACCTCCTTTCCATCTAAGGCTCCTCTGACCACTCTTGCTCCTTGAAGAGCTGTTCTATTTATTACCATTTTCCCTGACCCCCACAAATATGGAATCCTCTCCTACTGGCTTTAGTTGGGGCTCAGTTCAGCTGGGCTCCTCATATATATATATATATATATATATTCTGCCCTCTGTCTGAACCTCTCCTCACTGAGCTGTAGAAGAGGTAGGGGGTGGGGTGGGGAGAGAGGTGTGGTAAAATTTCAAGGATGGTAAAATTGGTCTTCTTACCTCTTCCCATAATTTCTTTCTGAGTTCTATCTCTCTTCCCACTATCCATAATTAAGACACAAAATGGCCTCTGTCCTCCTCCAAGACCCCTTCTGATACAAATCTTCCCAAACACACCACATTCATTCCAGCTTTTGCTCATTCTGTTAATAACAGCCATTTATTTATATAGCCTGTTAGATTCTACACACCATTTTCCTTACAACAATCCCATGAGGTTGGGAGCAAATCTAATACGTGACATTTAAATAGTACTTTCTGCTTTGCAAAACACATTCTAGAGCTCAGTGTAAGTGGTAAGAGTACTGGACTCAGAGCTAGAGGAGAACTGGGTTCAAATCCAGCCTCTTACACTTACAAGATGAATGCCCCACAGGCAAATCCCTCATTATCCACACCTGGTTTCTTCATCTGTTAAATGGGGCACTAATAGTTGGAACATTTATTTCACAAGATGGTTTAGAGGATCAAATGGAATTATGTTGATAACCTTAAAGTCTTCTATTAGCTAACATCAAGATTCATAGACAGAGCTGGAATAGGCCTTCAAGTCCCTGCATTTTACTGATGGGGAACTGAAGCCCAGGAGTTTAGGCAACTTTTTTAAAGTCACTCAAGTAATAAGAGGCAGAACTTCTTGTTTAAATACAATTCCTCTTTAAATATAACAATTCTTCTTTAAATATAACAATGTTATATTTAAATATTCAATATTCTTATTCCCATTCTGCTGACGAAGTAAATGAGACGTGGGGAGATTAACAGAATTGCCAGTGGTGAAAAGGGGTGAAACAGGGGTTACCCAAGTCAGTTGACAAATAGGCCAGTACTTTTTTTTGCTACAACAGAAAGTGGCTTCCAAAATGTGTGGGTAGCCTTGGGTTTGGGGGAGACTCTGGTCATTCTGAGGTAGAGATAGGATCTTATCCTCCTTGCTTCCCTACATCTTCCCTTGTGGCAAAAGTCACATAGAAAATAGAGTGCTCATACTTAGGAAGATCTGAGTTTGAATTCTGCCTCAGACATTGTGTGACCCTGGGGAAATCACTCTCAGCCTTAGTTTCCTCATGTGTAAAATGAGGCTAATAACAGTCCCTACTTCACAGCATTGTGGTGATGATCACATGAGGTATACATTTAAAGTGCTTTGCAAACCCTAAAGCATTATAGGAAGCTAGAATGTCATGGATTCAATCCCTGCTTCTGAGACACTCTGGCTGTGTGACTGTGATCCTGGGCAAGTTACTTATCCTCTCACTGGCTGGTCTAGGGGAGTCTTTAAGACTATGAGTTGTAGAAAAAATCAGTCTGCTATGTGAATAGAGGCTGTTTTAGAGATGAAGCTGATCTACTCATTCTGATCTATATCTGGCCACTGGACCCAGATGGCTCCAAAGAAGAAAGTAAGGCTTTGCACAGCCCTCCCTCGCTTAAATCCAATTCACTTGCATGTCACGGCATCATCTTCTTGGTGTCACAAGAACGAAGGACAAACAACAAAGCAACCTGATCTGCATTGGTAGAGGAAGTGTCTTCTTCTGGGATTTCCCTACACCAATGAAATCATATGTCTGTCACTATCTTTATCTTTATTATTGCATCCATTTTTTTTTCTTTTCCACAGCTTCCCCCTGAACTATGCAGCTGGTTCTACCCCAAGCCGTGTATGCAAGTGCTAGTCAAACTGATTCAGGGTATATTATAGTCCTCTAGCCCATGCAAGCTTACTTAGGAGTGTAAATCAAACTGCTGTTCGGGGAAAGGAAAAAAGCCAGCCCTTGGCTTGGTCTTTCACACAGCAGAGCTTGGCTTGATGGTGAATACATCTGGCAGGTTGTCCCTAGGATCTTACCTCTGTGCCCAGTGCCTCAGTGATGTCCCCAATTCACCCCTACCTGCCTGCCCACACAAGTCCAGGGAGAATAAACACAAATCACTAGACCTCATAAATATTCCATGCTCCCCCTCCCACCTCCAATAACTCCTTATAAATCTTCACATCTAGGCCTAAACAAAAATCCACTTAAGAGGAACTAAATAAAGTGATTTATTTTCAGGACTACTGTGGCACATGCATAATTAGCTAATTAAACAACAACATAAATAATTCTGCAATATCAGGGTGCGATGATGGGAACGAGATGGAAAGGAGGTGAATAATAACTGTGCTGTTAAGAAGATGCTGCCTGCAGACCCAGCATTTTGCTTGAGAAAGGTAATTAAGGCAAATCACTCTTTCACTGTTCTCTCCTAGCTGCTGCCTGCTTGGCTACTAAGAAAGGATATTTTACTGGGCCTTGGGGAACAGAGTATGTGAGAACTGAAAAGGACCTTAGAAGTCATCTAATCTAACTTCCTCATTTTACAGAGAAGTAAACTGATGACTAGAGATGTGAAGTGACTTGTCCAAGGTCAGATAACTTAGCCAGGGCCTCCCTAATACTCCTAGGAAGGAGCTTCCTAGCTATTTCACAGGTGAAGCATCAGAAGACCCAAGAACTCTGCCAAATTCACTTTACTAAACCATAGCGTTTGCTGGGTCACACTGCTGCCCTAGAATTTACACTAGGCGTCCATTATCAACAGGCTCAAGTTTAAATTCTTCAGTTTGGCATTCAAGACCCCCACAACCTAGTCCTAAGCTACTAGTCTTGTCTTCTTCTATTCTCCTAAAAATCTCTCTCTCTTGAACTCTGCATGTTGTTGTTGTTCATTTGTTTCAGTTGTATCCAATTCTTGGCAAAGATACTGAAGTGGTTTACTATTTCCTTCTCCAGTGGCAAATGGCAGTTAAGTGATTTGCACAAGGTCACACGGTTAGGAAGTTTCTGAAACTGGATTTGCACTCAGGTCTTCTTGACTCCAAACCCGGTGCTCTATCCACTGTGTCACCCCTGAACTCACCATCCTTACTCCTCAGGGGTCTTTGCTCATGCCACTCCTTAGAATGCTCTCAAAGCCTAATCAACTCAATCTAATTCAATTCAATGAATGCTTCTTATAAGACAGACTATGTTAGGGGCTGGACATACACAGACAAAATAGAAAAAAAAAAAACAGTCTGTGCCCAGAAGGAGTTCACATTCTACTTAGGGGTATACAACATTTAAAATGATAAGTTTATACATGATAATTAGAGGCAGCAGTGGATTTGTTTAAGCACTAATAACTAAGGAAATGAGTGAAGTAATGAGCAATAAGCTTGCAAAGTTCAGTTGGAACCAGATAATGAAGGAATTAAATGCCAGAACAGTTTGTATTTTATCCTAGAGGCAATAAGAAGTCAGTGGCAGCTGTATGGAGGATGAATTGGAAAAGAAAACTGGGATTCCTATTAGGAAGTTGCTTCAAGAGTCCAGGGCTGGGGTGAGGAGGGGGTGAACTAAGAGGGAGGCTGTGAGAGAGAAAAGAAGGGATGGATGTGAAATATGTTGTAGAGCAACATAAATGAGTAAATGAATGAATAATAAATAAACAAATTAATGAATAAATGAGACTTAGGAACTGATTGAATGTAGCAGGGCTGTGGGGGTGGGAGGAGTGGGGCAGAGGAAGAGGAAAGAGTGGAGAATGATTCTGAGGCTATGAACCTGGATGACTAAAAACATTGTGGTATCCTCAACTGAAATACAAAATTATGAATGAGAGGACGGTTCAGGGAGGAAGATAATTGGAAATATTAGATTCACAATGCCTAGGGGACATCCAAATATAAATAGCAAACAGTATTTGTTGGTGTAGAAATTGAACTGGGGAAGCTGGGTGGCACAATGGATAGAGTGCTGGGTCTGGAGTCAAGAATATTCATCTTTCTGAGTTCAAATGCCAGCTTCAGATACCTACTAGCTGTGTGACCCTGAGCAAGTCATTTAACCTTGTTTTCCTCAGTTTCCTCATCTGTAAAGTGAACTGGAGTGGGAAATGAAAATCCACTGTAATATCTCTGCCAAGAAAATCCCAAATGGTGTCACAAAAAGTCAGACTCAACTGAAAAATGACTCAACAACAGAAGCTGAGCTCAACAGAGAGACAAAGTCTCGATATATAGATAGGAGAAGGTTTAGAGCTGGATGAGACCTTAGAGTTCATTTTGCCCAACCTCCTCATGCAGTAAGTGAGGTCCAGAAAGAGAAAGCAAATTGTCCAAGATCAATTAGGGATCTGATGGTGTAGCTGGGATTCCAACCTAGGTCATGGGACTTCGAATCAGTTTCATTTCCACTGCACCATGCATAGAAGTGATAATGGAACCCATGGAAATTGATAAGGTCACTGAGAGAACTGATAGGAGAGAAGAGAAGAAGACCTAAGTGGATACTCATGGATGAGGAGTAGGACATAGACTTTGAGACAGAAAAGACTACAGAGTGGTCAGATAGGCTGTGAGAGACACAAAACTCTGGGAGGAGAAAGTACTTAGGAGTTAGGGGATGGGGGTTAATAGCATCAGATGCTGCAGAGAGATCAGAGAAAAGGTCATTAGATTTCATTTTCCTCTCTAGCCATGGCATAGTGGATTGAGAACTAGCCTCAGAACTAACTAGGAAAACTTAGGCTCATGTCCTACCTTGGACAAAAAATGGCTGTGTGACTAAGTCACTTAGCCTCTCAGTTATCCAGGCCAGTTCTCAAAGAGAAAGGAGGCCCCAAACCGTATGGCAGCATAATGACTTAGAAAACCACATATTAACATTAACTATGTTATGTTGTAGGGCAGCTACATGGTACTGTGGATAGAGTGTTGGACCTGGAGTCAGGAAAACTCATCTTCCTGAGTTCAAATTTGGCCTTAGACACTTACTTAGCTGTGTGACCCTGGGTAAATCACTTAACTCAATTTGCCTCAGTTTCATCATCTGTAAAACGAGTTGGAGAAGGAAATGACAAACCACTCCAGTATCTCTGCTAAGAAAACCCCCCAAAGGGTCATGAAGAGTTGGACATGATTGAAAAAACTAAACAACAACAACAGGAAATGAGCCCAACAGAGAGGTGAGACCTAGATATATAGATAGATAAGAACAACATGTTATATTGCATTTTTATTGATTTTATTAGTTATTTCCCAATTATATTTTAATCTGGCTAGGGCCAATGGGCCTGCAGACACTTTGCCCATTGGCCCTAGCCAGATTAAAATATAATTTTATATACCTCTGATCTGGGCAACTCTCTAAGATTATGAAATGAATTGGTAGAGAGTTTCCTATGTCAATGAAGTCAAAGGGCTACTCCCTATGAATCTCTTCTCTACCTCTCCAAAGTCTACCTATTTTTCAAAGCCCAATACAAATCCCAATTCCTCTTTGATGCCATCTTTCAGCTGCATCAGTCCACACTTGCCTTTTCTTCCTGAATCCAGCCACTAGAATTAACTCAGGCCATTAGTTAAAAGTTAAGGCAAGAAGATTCCTTTCATGTTTAACTTCCTGACTAATAAGTTACGAGGAGATCTTTCCTACCTTTCTACTTTAATTACTAGTTCAATTAAGAGTTAAATTTAATTGAACAATGATTAAGTTTCAAATGATAGACTTGAAAGAACCCTCGACCTGGACTTAATTTCAAATCCTGCCTCTCACAGGCTAGCTGTGTAAAGAGTGACAAGTCACCAAACCTCAGTTACTTCATCTTTAAAATGAGAATAAAATATTTGTACCACCCAACTCCTGGGTCTATTATGAAGAAAACGCTATATAAATCATGAAGTGTCATATAAATGCAATTTATTGTTATTAGATGGAATAATTTAAGAACTATTGAGAGGGAAAAATTACTTTCCCTTGGGAAAATCAGGGCAGGATTCATGGGAGAGGTGGTTTCCAATTTGGATCTTGAAGGAAAAAAATAATTTTAAGAAGTAAAAGTATGGTCAGGGTCAGGGAGGAGATGGAAGCACTTTTCAGGCATGGTGGAAACTTACATGAATGAGTAGAGGTGAACAATTGGGAGGGGAATACTAAGTAATCCAATTTGGTTGGAAACCATTGAGTCCATGAAGGGAGGTCCAGTGAAAGAACGCTGTAGGTTGGAAGCACTTTTTGAAGATCCTGAAATGCCCAGCTGAGTCTATATTTCATTCTGGAGGCAATAGGGATTCACTGAAGGCTTTTAGGCAAGGGTCATATTTACACCTTAAGAATATTATTTAAGTAACTGGATAGATTAGAGATGGCTGTAGACAGAAGGGAGGCAGGGAGACCAATGAGGAGGTTGTTCCAGTGGTCCAAGGGAGAGGTGATAAGGACCTGGACTAGGGTGGTGGTCAGGTTAGTAGAAAGGATGGATTTTAGGGATGCTACAGGGCTAAAATTAAGGGGCCTGGCAACTGTTTGTATGTGGGAAGTAAAGGAGAGGGAAGAGTCAAAGACAAGTCTAAAGTTTTTCCTGGAGTAGTTTCAATTTCAGATTTCCCACTTGTGATTATTTTGTTTAGCCAGCTTTTGAAGGAAACATTTTTTTGGGGGGAGGAACCCAACAAGTCTATGGTAATATTAATATTGATTTATATAATATGTATATTATATTATAATAATTTAATATTTAGAAAGTGTTCCCTTATTACCTTTCCTCCTCCTTATTGAATTTTATCTTATTCGATTCAACCCAATGTTCTAGCCTATGAAGATCCTTTTGGAGCTTGGCTATTCACAATGTGTTAGTTATCCTACCTAGAACTGTCTTGCATGAAGATTTTATAAGCATATCATCTATACTTTTATCCATGTCATCACTAAAGATGTTAAATGGCACAATTTGCTGGGGGTACTCCATTGGAAAGCTCCTGTCATACTGTCATTAAACCATTAACAATTCTATTCTTTGAGTTCATCTGACTAGTTTTGAATCTATCTGAATGTACTGTTTGTTTAAATCATACTTCTCCATCTTCTCCATAGAATAGTAAAAGATATTATGTACTATACTATAAAGCTTTGCTAAAATCTAAGTAAACTATATCCATAGTAGTCTCCCTCCCCATCCACCATCTACAAGTTTAATAATCCTATCCAAGGGGCAGCTAGGTGGCACAGTGAATAGAGCACTGGCCCTGAAGTAAGGAGAACCTGAGTTTAAATCTAGCCTCAGACCAAATACTTGACACTTACAAGCTGTGTGACCCTGGGCAAGTCACTTAACCCCAATTGCCTCATTAAAAAATAATAATAATAATCCAATACAAAAAAAGAACTGAGATTAGTCTTGAATGACCTGTGTTGGATGAAAACAGTCTGGCTCTTGGTAACCATTTCTCTATTTTCATGTTCAACAACCATCACTTTAATGATTTATTAGAGAATTATTTCAGTAAAAAAAAAAAAAAGTCAAGCTCACTGGCTTGTAGTTTGTAGATTCTGTTCTCTTCCCTTTTTCCCCACCTTAAAATCTTTTCTAATCTTGTACCTTTCCCATTTTCCATCTTTTAAATATCACTGATAGTGGCTTAACAATCCTGGGACCCAAGGTTGTTGTTCATTGGGAACTAGTGGCTAGGTTTTATCACGGACAGCCAGGTGCCTTCTTATTACCACTAAGATCCCTTATATTACTAAAATTTTAGGAATTTCTAATTGTAATAACAGGAAAATCATTTCACAATGTGCTTCCTGGAGAGAAGCAATGGGAAATGGAAAGTGGGCTGAGTATGGAGTTGGAACACCTTGGTTTGAATCTCAGTTCTACCACTTACGAGCTATGTGGTCTTGGGCTTAATCTTTCTGAGCTCCTGTTTCCTTATCTATAAAACGAGGGGGTTGGACTACATGGATTTTCAGGTCCCTTTCACTTCTAAATCTATGATCCTATGAATGTACAATTATCTCTTCCACATTGAGTCTTTCCTCCATCACAGTTTTGATATATCTCGAGTCAGTATAAGAAATTAAATGGGAATTTTTTGGGAATTTTGCAGAAGCCACAGATGACACTCAAAGGCCACCGGATGGCACAGAACCCATGACCAAATACTTAACCCAAATTTTACAATAAGGTATTGTAAACATCCCATAAAAGAAAAAGAAAAAAATTCAGACTTTTTCTTTGTTATGAAGGGAGGGTCAAATTTTCCAGATCACAAGTGCCCCTAACCCCTGCAATGTGGAAGAGATAATGATGTCTGTCATGGAGCCACAAAGAAGGGAGCAGAGAGAGAAAGAATAAAAAATCATAGAATCTTGCAGCTGGAAGGGATCTTAGAGATTATCTACTTAATGTCCCTCATTTCAGAGAAGGAGGTTATTAAATCATAGACCATTAAGGCTTGAAGGGACCTTGGAGATTGTCTAGTCCACCTCATTCATTTTATCTAGAAGAAAACTGAGACCAAGGGAGTAGACACTTGCCCAGAGCCATATAATGAGTTAATGGCGGAGTTGGGACAAGAACCTGTGTCCCCTGCCCATTATACCATGCTGAGTCTGAATAATCATTCTAACCCAAACCCTTGCTTTTTCCCTGCCCCCTTCCCTCAATCACTGACCTCTTAAGTTCCCAAACACTTCTTGAGTTCCAAGGATATTTTGTCATCAAACATTCCTTGGGATCTAGCCCCACCTTTGTCTTCAAACATTCCTTGGGTCCTAACCCATCCTCCCTTCAAAGATTCCTTTGGTTCCAATCTCTTCCTGCCAGCAAACACTCCTTTGGTACTTTCCCAGTGTAAAATAAATAACAACAACAAAAACCCCAAACTAATCAAACACATTTTAAAATTAATGAGAGGCTGGTGCTTGATTCCTGGGGATAGGAGGGGGAGGAGAACATTTTCAAAAGAAAAGGGTTTCAGTCACTCTGTTGTGTCTTTGCACTTGCTAATTATTTTGATCTTCAGCTATTTCTCCAGCCAGAACTTTTTGGAAAAAAAAACAAAACAAAACAGAGAATGACACAGGAAATTAATCACTCCTTACTGACACCCAGGTCATATATGACTGAATGATGGCCCTCTTCTTGTGGCTGATGAGGGTTTTGAATTGGTAGCATTGACCTTATCAGGAAGGACAGAAAGATATCTATTCTTTGATGTGAAGAGGACTCCTTTACAAAAATATCCCTCACCTAATTGAGTCACAGTACCTGAAATTTCACTATTAGCAATTTATTCCTTTGGGGTTTTCAAATAGCTTTTGACCTTTGGGGCTTTCAGGGTTCCCCATGGAAATGTGAATGTCCCTGGAAGCATTCTGAGAGCATGAAATGAAATTTGGATTCAGCAGACCTGGATTAGAATCTTGGCTCTACCATTTACTGGTGTGTATCCTTGGACAAGTAACATCTCTGACCCCCTTTCCTTATCTATAAAATGACCAGGTTAGGCTAGATAGACTCTAAAGTATTTTCCAACTCTAAATATTATGAGTACCTTAAATCCTTACAATGGAACCAAAAAACAAAGAATGTTTGAATCACCATCCCGTCCAAGACCTTCATTTTAGAGAAGAAGAAACACAAGCCCATATGGACGAAGTTACTTGACCAAAGTGAATCAAGGAGTTAGTAGCACATTAGATCTCAAGTTTCTTTTTTTTTTTTTTTTTTGGCTAGGCAATAGGGTTAAGTGGCTTGCCCAGGGTCACACAGCTAGTAAGTGTTATGTATCTGAGGTCGCATTTGAACTCAGGTCCTCTTGAATCCAGGGCTGGTGCTCTATCCACTGCACCACCTAGCTGCCCTGAGATCTCAAGTTTCTTGATTCAACATCAGCTAATACCATAGCAGGGATCAGTTTATTAAACATTTTCCTACCTTGCCAGGTCTGAGAGAATGAGGCTGGAATGGTATGGGAAGGAAGGAAGGAAGGAGAAAGAGAGAGAGAAAGGAAGGAAGAAATGAAGGAAGGAGGGAGGGAGGGAATAGAGAAAGGAAGAAAAAAAGAAGAAAGAAAGGAGAGAGGGAAGAGGAAAGAAGAAAAGGCAGAAAAGGAAAGAAAGAAAGAAAGAAAGAATAAAAGGATAGAAGGAAGAAATAAAGAAAAGAAAAAGAAGAAAAAAGAAAGTGGATGGTAGATTCAGATCCCAGTATTCAGGAAACCAGGCACAGAAAGGGAGACAGGAGGTTACCAAATACAAACTCACTGACTTATCAATGCATTGATGAAAGACATTCCTTTCTTTTCCCCAGGGCAGGGTAGTGTTCTGAGATCCTCTCTGTGCCCATCCTTCCTCTTTGCTGGGAGCATGAAATAGTATTCTCATGGGAAGGCAGCTACATGGCCCACAGCTGGGCCCTGTTTGCAAAACAGATTCCTGGTTTTCCCCCTATTTTTGGTGCTGATGGAATAGGTTGAATCAAAGAGAAGAAAGCTGTAAAATCTCCCTGAGATTCTCCCATTAGGTAAATCCCTGGTCAGAGTACACCAACCATCCTTCACCTGCCTCATGCCCCATGTTAGCTAGGAAGCTCATTAGTTGCTAATTACTAATGGTATAAGAGTACTGTATCTTGGAAATAGCACTCATTCTAACTCTGTTAACTAATTGTGTGACATTAGGACAGTTATCTAACCTTCCTCAGCCTCAGTTTTCTAATGTATAAAATGGGTATAATATCTATTTAGAGTTGTAAATGATCTTAGAGATCATAGAGTTCAACCCCTTCATTTTACAGATGAGGAAACTCCATCCTAGAGAGGTCAAGTGACTTGCCCAGGGTCTCACAGCTAAAATGTGTCTGAGACAGGATTTCAACCCAGGTCTTCTTGACTATAGGGTCATGTGCCATACACCATGATGGCCTCATGAGGGTGTTATGAAGATTATGCTACATTATTGGTGTGAAAGCCATACTTTGTAAAGCTTATATACTAGGGGCAGATGCCTATAATTCCTGTTGCTATGTCTCACTTGAGCTTGAGATTTCTAAGTTACAATAGAGTTAAAGCCAACCAGGTGTCAGCATCAAATGTGGCATCAACAGTGTGATCCCTGGAGGTGGGAAGGGGTAACGGATGAGGGCTGAGCTCTACCAGGAGGAAATAAGACATCGGCTCAGGGCAAACCTTCCCTATTTGCCTTTCCCAGGCAGATTCAGAAGAGCAGTGGCCTGATTTCCTGCCAGAATTGGAGTGAGACACATTTCAGGATCATTTCTGGAAGAAGAGAGAGGGGTGATCTGGTGTTACCTTCTAGCATGGGGGACAGAGTCATGATGGGCAGACCAGTATCATTCCTCACCTTCCACTTCTTTCCCTGGAGAATAACATTCTCACCCAATATTCAGTGTTGATGACAACAAAGGCTGAGCCCTGCTAATGCCAAAGTGTACTTTTAAAATGCGTTTGCTGTTCATTCTCCCTGCTCTCCTGGGGCCCGTTCTAGCAATGTGCTTGGTGACAGATGTTCTTGAAGGCTCTCACAGACAAGTGTTTGTGAATATCACTCAAGCTGATAATGACACACCGGGCACTTCACTTGACTTTCTCTGTGTATCAGGGATGGAGCCCCACCCCTCCCCTCTCAGAAAGATTGGATGAGTTCCCCTCCCATCCATCCTCCAACACTACTGTCTTTCCAGATGTTGTCCTCCAGCATCACAGCATGGTTCTCAGCATCAAAGGTCCAGGCCCTGACACTTCCTTGTTATGCGACCAACTCCAAATTACTTATTTTGTAGATGATCTACACCAAGTGTTCAGACACAGTAGGGAACCCTCCCTGCCCTACTTTTAACCACACCCTTCCTCCACCCTAGTTCTATCCTGCCTCTTCCCTGACCTGGCAAGCTATGCTCATTGTAAAATCATCCAAAAAAGCAGGCATAGCTATGGATAATTAAGGAGTTAAAGCTGCCAAAAAGCAAAACAAAACAAGAAGGAAAAGAAATCATGTTATGCAATTCCAAAGGTAAATATAAATGACTTTTATATTCTCTGTGATTTGGGATATTGTATGCCATTCCTTTCCTTTACTAGACTGAATCATCAAAGGATCATGGGATATTCCATGGTCAGGGAGAATGTTTTGGTGATGGTCAAGTCAACAACAACAACAACATGAATTAAATGCCTATTCTGTGCCCCACACTGTGTCATATGCTGAAGATACAAAGAAAGACAAAAAAATAACCCCTGCCCTCAGGGAGTTTCCAGTCTAATGGAGGAGAAAACACGCAAAGAATTATGTACAAAGGAAGTTATAGATGGGATGAATTGGAGTTAATCTTAGAGAAAAGGTAATAAGATTAATAAGGCTGGGGAAAGACATTTTGAAGAAAGTAATAGATCTCCAACCTTGAGCAGATCCCCTGACTGCTCCCTTTCTGGGTGAACCATCAAGCAATGAAGTAAGCAAGCTAAGAGCTGGGGGTACAAATACAAAAGTGAGGCAATCCTTGTCCTCAAAGAGTTTATATACTGAGAGAGCACAGCACGTTTACAGATAAATCTTAGACATATGTAAAATAAATTCAAAATAATTTAGGGATCATGACAACTGAGGAAAATGAGAAAGTCCACTTGAAGAAGGTGGCACTTGGGTTGACCCTTAACCCTAACCTTTAAAGGGGTTCCAAGAAGTGGAGAGGAGGAGATGCACCCCGGGCATTAGGGGACAACCTGATGCCATTCACATATGAGGGACAACTAGACTAGTTTGGGTGGAATTTGAAGTGTTTTAGGGGGAATAATGTACAGTCTGACTGGAAATAGAATTTAGAACCAGACTGTGAAGGGTTTATATTTGATCCTAGAGCAATCCAGAGGTTGTTTTTTTTTGGGGGGGGGTAATGGAGGTTAGGTGACTTGCCCAAGGTCACACAGCTAGTAAGTGTTACGTGTCTGAGGTTGGATTTGAACTCACATCCTCCTGAATCCAGGGCCAGTGCTCTATCCACTGCACCACCTAGCTGCCCCAATCCAGGGGTTTCTTAAGCAAGGGAGTAGAACATGGTCAGAGATTTGCCTCAAGACACCAATCTGTCAGCCAAAAGGAGCTTGGGCTGGACAAAGGAGACACTGGAAGCAGGGAGTCTCTGTTATAATAATTTGGGTGATGGGCGATCAGGGGCTGAAGTAGGGTGGTGGTCATGTAGGTAGAGAGAAAGTGCGAGAGACGTTGTGAAGCTAGAAGTGAAAAGTCTTGGCAACTGATTGATTATGGAGTGAGTGAGGGAGAGGAAAAAGTGAAATAAGGAAAGGTTATGGAGTAATGGTGGGAATAGCACAGTGTTAGGCCTGGAGTCAGAAAGACTAGAGTTCAAATCTGGACTCAGACACTACTCATAAGTAAGACCCTGGGCAAGTCATTTAATCTCAATTTTCTTCAATTTCCTCATCTATAACATTGGGATAATAATAATAGCACTTATCTCCTGGAGTTTTAGTGAGAACCCAATGAGATAATAATTATAAAGTGCTTAGCACAGTGCCTGGCAGGTAGTAAGTGTTATATAAATGTTTGTTGTTGTTATAGTGGTGGCACAGTGGGGTCAGAAAGATCTGAGTTTGAATCCTGTCTTGGATACTTACTATGTGACCCTGGATATGTCACTTAACCTCAATCTACCTCAGTTTCCTCTATTGCACAATGGGGATAATAATACCATCTACATCCCAGGGTTGTTGTAATGACCAAATTAAATAACATTTGTAAAGCACTTTACAAACCTTTAAGTGTATAAATGCTAGTTGTTATTGTTGTTAATAATAACAATATTATTATTAATGAGAGAGTCTGGAAACAGTAGCGAGGAGCAAGAAGCATGCCTATCTTTCCTGGCCTGGCAAGTTGGAGCTTTAGAGTAGGTACCTAGAGTACCAGGGATGGTAGCCAGGGATGGAGCTAGAATGCAGCAAGATGACAGTGAATAGAACATTGAACCTAGAGTCAGGAATACTTGAATCCAAATCCGGACTCTGACGCTTGCTGTATGACCCTGGGAAAGTTACTTCTGTCTGCCTCAGTTTCCTAATTTGTAAAATGGAGATAATAATAGCACCTATTCCCTAGGATTGTTGGGAGGATCAAATGAAATATTTGTAAGGCATTTTGCCAACGTTATTTATTTATTTATATTTTTTTCTTAGGCAGTTGGAGTTAAATGACTTGCCCAAGGTCACACAGCTAGTAAGTGTCAAGTGTTTGGTCTGAGGCCGGATTTGAACTCAGGTCCTCCTGACTTCAGGGCCGGTGCTCTATCCACTGCACCACCTAGCTGCCCCCATTTTGCCAACTTTACAGTTGCCATGTAAATGCCACCTTATTATTATTATCCAGTGACTTTTGGGAGCAACCAGGTTTCTGTGAGTTTGAGGAGATGGATGGACACCTAGGCAAAAAAGAGGTGCCCCCTCTTAACTCAAGAATGACTGCGGATGCTATGAAAGCCCCAGAGTATGTGGCAGTAGAGTTTGAAAATATTTGCAGTAACAATAAAATTCTTTTGAAATCATGGGAAAGAGAGCACTGCATGAGTTAATCCACATTTCCACACTCCAGCATTTTATTCTCAATAGTCCTGTGATGCAGACAGTGCATTATTATACTGTGATGTCATTGGTCCAATGAATTTCCTCTACCAATGATACTTTCTTTGCAACTAATATTCTCAGAGATTTGCCTAAAGCATTAAGAGATTAAGTGACTTGCCCAGGGTCACATAGACAGGATGTGTCTCAGGAAGGACCTGAGCACAGATCTTTCTGGGTCCAAGATCAGGAAAGCAGCTGAGTTAGAGGTTTGAGGAGTGGGGAAAGAATCATATAATTATGAATCTCAGAGGTGGGAAGAGCCTTTAGAGGTCATAGAGCTCCATCTTCCACCCGGAGCAGGAATCCCCTTGGCAGCATCTCTGACAGATGGTCCAGTCTCTGCTTATACATCCCAGTGACAGGGACCTACTCCTTGATGAAACAGCTGCACATTACATTGTTGAGGCTCTCTAATTGTGAGAAAGTGTGGTCTTTGGTTCAAGCAATGTCTGCCACCCTGCTGTTCTGGCCCGTTTACTCACCATTTACTCACGTCAGCTAGAGGAAGGGGTCATAGGGACATCTCCCACGGGAAAAGGCATTCATTGGGCTGGGGATATAAAAGCGCGGACGGTCTGGAGCAGTTTCAGAAAAGAAGATCATAAAGTGACTTGATCAGGATCACACAGCCAATATGAGTCAGAGGCATGATATGTGGTGACCCAGTATCAGGCAAGTAGTAAATGACAGAGGTAGCATTTGAACCTCGGTCTTCTGAGTTTAAAGATTCACTCTTTCCACTGTACTACACTGTCTCACTGCGGCTCAGGAGTCTGAATTTCAGAGATGTGTGGGCATTTGCTCAAGCTTTCATGGATAATAAGCATGATGTCAGCAATGAAACCATGGTCTTCTGACCCCCAAACCAGTGCCCCACCTACTGTACCAAGGTGCTTTCAAGTGTTCATTATGTAGTATGGTTTTGTGTCTCTTCACCTGATAATTATCTTCTGGATACTTTCTAGGCGGTCAATCTCGTCTTAAAATATGCAACCCAGAACTGAACATGATATTGCAGGTGTCGTCTGATCACAGAAGTTAAGTGGGATATCATCTCTTACCTTGGATGCTCTATTTCTGTTAACAGAGCTTTAGATAACATTAACTTTACTGTCCACTCCCCATTGATTCATTTTGAGTTCACAGTCAATTAAAAGCAACTAGTTTTATTCACAACTGTGGTCAAGCTCCATCTGAATAGCTAGCTAGGTAGCACAAAGTCTTGGAGTCAAGAAGACGAGTTGAAATACATCCTCAGATACTTTACTAGCTGTGTGATCCCAAGCAAGTCACTGAAACTCTATTTGCCTCAGTTTCCTCATCTATAAAATGGGGATAACAGTAGTTCCTACCTACTGGGGTTGTTGTGAGGATTGAATGAGATAATATTTGTAAAATGCTTTGCAAACCTTAAAGGGATAAAATAAATAAATTAAATAAATATAATTAAATAAATAAAATGAATGCTAGCTGTTGGTACTATTATTATCTCCATTCTCATGTAATTTTTTCCCAAACAAAATGGAAGAGTTTACACTTATCCTTGTTGAAATTCATCTTATTAGGATCATGAGATCATACTTTTATAGTGGGAAATTACCTTAGAGGTGGTGGAGTCGAGCTTCATTTTACAGATAAGAAAACTTAGGCTCAGAAAGGTTAAGTGACTTGCACAGGATTACATAGCAGCTAAGTGTCTGAGATAGGATTCAAACCTAAGTCTTTCTGACTCCATGTCTACCAATTTATTCCCTATACAATAGTACCTTTAAACTACATCTTGCTTCCTATGATTCTACCCATCACTTAATCCTGTTGAAGTCTTCTTGGCTCTTGATTTTGTCAATGAATATGTTACACATCCCTCTGAATTTCTGTCATCTCTGAATTTGATAAACATGTTCTATCTTTATCCAAGTTACTGACAAAAATGTTGACAAAATCAAGGCCAATGACAGAATGCCCCATCAGATATGTCCTCTTAGGTTGGTATAAACCATTTTAATACACCTAAGTGTATTATTTTATTATCTGGTCCATGCCACTCCATCTCATTCACAAAGATATCAGGAGACTTTGTCAAATGCCTCCCTGAATTTAGAATACACTCAGTCTGTAATATTCCCTTGATCAAGAAAAGAAAATGAGATTTTTTGTCATGTTTTATTCTGAGTGAATCCATTCTGGCTCACATTGATTATCACATTTTTTTTCTAAGTGGTTGCAAATCGCCTATATATTAACATTTACCTGTTTGATAAATGTATGTATGTACATATGTATTGATTGATTTTGCATCATTAACCAAAGGAGATAGAGTATCCATATCCCTCTCGGAGAACTATCTAATGAGCCTGTATTGCAGGAATTATCTCTAACTTTTCTTCAATTTCTTCTTTTTAACATTACATGCTTATTTATTATATACTTAAAAAGAAAAGTCAGCTGTACAGAACAGAGATTTGAAGTTTCAAGTACCATCCTCTTCTGCTCTACTATGTGAATGAAAATGCTCATTCTACTTGGTAATCAAGTTCAGCATAAACAAACAAAATTAAGAAAGAGAGAGAGAAAGGACAGAAGGAAGGAAGGGAGAAAGAAAGAAACAAGGAAAGAAAGAAAGAAAGCAAAAGAAAGCAAAGGAAGGAAGGAGGAGAAAGAAAGAAGGAAAGAAAGAAAGAAGGAAAAGTAGGGCATCACTATAGTTTGGAAGCCATTAGGTTAGATAACCTCTAAAGTCCCTTCTAACTCTAACTCCTAATATGCCAGCTTGGTCTGGATGAGGAGTAGTGGCCTCGAGGCTACAGGCTCCCCATCCCTGGTCTAGATTATTTCCAAATTCCTTTCAATTCTGAATTTCTAGAAATCAGTCAATCAATAAATAATTGTTAACTGCCTACTATGTGCCAAGCACTGTTCAGATACAAAAAAATTAACAGCCCCTACTTGCAGTGAACTTACATTCTAATATTCTGTGATCTAAGTGGGGCCTGTACTTTCAATAACTATCATCCCTCCTTCCCCAACTTCCATTCCATCTTCTCTTACCCATTAGCTCCTATCCTCTGCGACCTAAGACCATACCATTATAGAGTTGCATCTATATTTTTTATATTTCTTTCTTTTTCTATAGATATAGATATCTATCTATACATACACATACACATGCAAATCTATATACACATACATATATATCCGTGTGTATACATACAAATACATACACACAAACACACACATACACACTTGAGACATGCTTTTCACTGTTGTGGAAAATTATTCTCTCTTGGTCCAGTCATCTCTTTAACTAGAGACTCTCACAATCAGATTCCTTCCTTTTGGAAAGAGATGGATAAGAAGAGAGAACACACTTCACATAGATGACTAATAAACTGGTTGGCAGGTAATTGAATATGATGTATCAGGGGGGGAAAAACAACATAAGATCTGACCAGCAGAGCCCTATCCCATAGTTGTAACAGGTACCTCTTTCTGTGTGTGTGTGTGTGTGTGTGTGTGTGGCCTGGATAGCAGGTGGGAATGGGGGAGGGGCAGCAGGGATTGTTTTTTTCTCTCGAGGTCCATTGCTGTTTAGTTGTTTCAGTTATATCTGACTCTTCATGACCCCATTTGGGGTTTTCTCAACAAAGACACTACGGTGGTTTGCCATTTCCTTCTCCAGCTCATTTTATAGATGAGGGAACTGAAGCAAAGAAGGTTAAGTGACTTGCCCAGGGTCACATAGCTAGAAAGTGTGTGAGGCCAGATTTGAACTTAGATAGATGAGTCATCCTGACTCCAAATCTGACACTCTATCCACTGTGCCACCTAGCTGCCCAAGGTCTTGACCTCCTTACCTCCAATAAAAGAGTCCATTAATTCATTGCATGACTTTGAATAAACACTTCAAATCCTCCACAACAGGGTGGGAGGGAGGGAGTGAGGGAAAGAGAGAAGGGAACAAGCATTTATTAAGTGCCTATTATGTGCCAGGCACCATGTTAAGTATATTACAAATATCCTATTTGACCCTGGCAAGGCAAGGGAGGTGTTGAAGCGGGTTAGATTAGATGATTTTGAGTTTTTATGCTTCATTGAAACATTAACTATGATTTAGGAACCAGTAGTAGAACCACACCTGACATTCCAAAGAGATTAGTAACTACATATTTTTTCTTTTCATTGCTATCACTTCCCAATGACTACACAGAACAAATCTAATCCCTTTTCTCTGTGAGAGATAGATAACCTTTCGGATATTTGAAGACATCTGTCATGCCCAACTCCATGTCTTCTCTATTCTGGCATGAACATCCTAGGTTCTGTTGATTTACCCTTAGATGGCGGGATCTCCAATGATTTCACCATCTTGATCACCTACCTCCTCTCCACAGATTACAGTTTGTCATTGACTGTTGTTAAAGTGGGAAGATTTGAACTGAATACAGGGAGAAGGGAGGAATTAGTAAGAGTCTGTAGTTCCCTTGAACCTACTCAGCCCATAATATCTTTTCTTCACACAGTCATCTTCCCTTTCCCTTTCTACACAAATCACTCAGACAATGTGACGGGGCTACTTCCCCCTTCCACAACTTCTCCTCTGGTGCTCTTTTATGATTTTTTTTTTTTTTTTGCTCTTGGAAACTGCTTTTGGTGTTCTTTTTACTCCGATTTTAGCTATAAAAACTGCTGATGAAGACAAGAGGAAACAAAGCATGATTTGTCCTGGTTCATGGACTTTCCATTGCCCTCCTAGCCTGTTTTCCCCCTTTTTCCCCCCCTGCAGTTCTCTTCCCAGCCCCTTGCTCACCTGTAGATTAATACCTCATCATCTGAGCAATTGTACTGTAGCTGATACATCTTCACCCGGGGAGCCGATTTGCTCACTGACCACTTGACCAGAGCTGAAGTAGTGGTCACATCGGACACAAGCACAGCTCTCTCCGGGGGCCCCTTGGAGGCCTCCCCACCCCCTGCTCCTCCACCACCACCTCCAGTTCCTCCCCCTCGGCCAGCCTTGCTGGAACCGGTGATGTCAGAGAGGCGAGATTTGGGGGATGTGGTACGGCTGGTGCCATTGCTTAGGTGAGGCAACTGGACAATAGATACGTCCACAGTGGCTGTAGCTTCACCGGCTGCATTGGCAGCGATGCAGGTGAAGGCACCATAATCTTGTGAGGTGGTAATGAGGATGTCCAGGGTGCCATTGTCATAGGCAGCAGTTCGGGATGTGTTCCCAATGAGGCGGTCATCTGGGGCCACCCAGTGGATTAGAGGACTGGGGTCTCCAATGGCCTTGCACTTGAGTGTGGCAGCTTGGCCTTCTAGCACCAGCAGTTTGTGGGTATGCTGGGTGATGAGAGGGGGTTCACACATAAACTCCTCTTCACGCACATGCCAGAAGTATCGGCCCTTCAGGCTGGCTGGAGAGCCACATGTCTCCAGGTCATCGTCCCTATCTAGACGTCTCAGCCATAACAGCTCACAGTTGCAATGCAGTGGGTTCCCCCCAAAACTGAGAGACAAGGGTGGGGTGAAGGGTGTGGCAGTCAGACTGGATGACTGGGAGCGGGCAAAGATGGGGTCTGGAGGCAGCTTCTGCAGTCGGTTGGAGGTGAGGTCCAGGCGGGCTAGCTTTTGGAGGTCAGCAAAGGTGCCCTCAGCAATGTGGTCTAGGAGGTTATGGTCCAGACTGAGCTGATGAAGGTTGACCATGCGTCGCACTGAGTCCCAGGGCAGCCCACGGAGATTGTTGTAGGAGAGATCCAGATCCTCTAGGGTCAGCAGGAAGTCCTCAAAGGCGTCATCGGCAATGTTATCCAGCTGGTTATTGTTGACAATGAGGTGCTGAAGGTTGACCAGGCCACGGAGGGTATCCTCACCGATGCTTGGCAAACGGTTACTATCCAAGTGCAGTGACCGGAGGCTCTCCAGGTCCAAGAAGGAGAAGGGCTGGATGTAGCTGATGGTGTTCCTGGACAGTGTCAGGTCCACCAGCCCTGTCATGTTGGCAAAGTCCTGGCGGCTTATGTGGATAATGAAGTTGCCACCTAGGCGCAACTCCACCGTCCGGCGGTCGATGTCTGGTGGCACAAAAAGAAGCCCCTTGGAGGGACACAGTGTCCCTAGGGACTCAGAAAGATTCTGGCAGACGCAGTACTTGGGGCAGGCATCAACGACAGCAAATGCCATGCCAAATGCCAGGAGGCTGCTGAGCAGGGTCTCCATGGTCTGGTCACTTGGGCCTTGGTGCCTGGAAGGGAAAGAAAAATAATTAGGGTTAGTCAGCTGCTACGAGGGCGTCAAACTAGATGGCTTTTGAGTCTCATCGAACTCTCCATCTGTGATCCTATGGTCCTCCAGAAGACTGCCACCAACATAGAAAATTTACACAAAATAGTCCAAAATTCTTTTCTGTTTAGAGCTGGAATAGGCTTGATGGATTCTTTGGGAGGTTTGGTGTGTTTGTTTGCATTTAAAGAACAACCAGATTACCTCTCTAACAAGATTAGGCTCAGGCTGATATTAAAATGAGTCTGCATTCCCTTAGCACACACCAACAGACAGACGATGAGGAAAGATGTCTCAGAAAAGGAGAGAGGTGGGGAAAGATGGCTTTGAATGAAAACATTTGCCTTTAGAACCCACAAAGGATATAACCCAGGCAAAGATAATGGAGAACTAACTTGGTTTGTTGGTACACGGTTGCTCGTATGGTGAGTAGAACAGTGTACTTGCAGTCAGGAAAAACTGGGTTCAAATTCTGCCTTGGACACATTAGCCACATGATAAGAAGCAAGCTACTAAATGGCTTTCTAAGCCTCAAGTTTACCATCTGTAAAATGGGGATTATGCTACTAGTAGCATCTACTACCTCATAGGGTTTTTGAGCAGCTCAAGTGAAGAAATGGGTACCAAATCCTTTGTAAACATTAAAGTGGGGGTAGCTAGATGGTGCAGTGGATAGAGTACCAGGCCTAGAGTCAGGAAGACAAGTTCAAGTCCGGTCTCAGACACTTATCCGCTGTGTGACCCTGGGCAAGTTACTTACCCCTATTTGTCTCAGTTCCTCATCTGTAAAATGGGGACACATTGGAGAAGGAAATGGCAAACTACTCTAGCATCTTTATCAAAAAAAAGTAGTGGATAGAGCAGAGTCCATGGGGTTGGACATGACTGAACAATAATAGCAAACATTTCAGTGCTTTATAAATGTCAATTAACATTATAAAAATAACTAGAAATTTGATTTTTAAAAAGTCAAGAGTATTGGTTATCTGTTGTTGTTTGCCCTCTGTTTTTGAAGAGGACCAATGATGTCATGGGGTGCTATCTTGACTTGCACATGAATTAGATTTAAGTGAAGCAGAGTTATGCAAAGTCATCAGCTTCTCTCTTCCAGAGTCACTGAGTCCAGTGGCAAGACAAAAGTCAGGACTGGCGATAGCCCAGGATGCAATAAATGACTTTGGGGTCTTCAATGTCTGCCCAAGTTCTAAGCACTTCACATCACCTGCTTTAGGCACCTTCATGGCTGTCGGAATAAATTGTTCTCATCTGCCCATTCCAGTGGGGGTGGGGGGAAAACCTTCACATGCTTGGGGTAGACAGCCTCCTAACTCATCAACAGTTTTGAAGACTGTCAGTTACCTTCTACCTGGTTTAGCCAAGATGGTTTTTACCAGGGTGTGGCTACTGCACATACTACAGCTTCTTAGAGCAACAGGTGAGAGCGGCGTAAAGGTGGTCACCAAAGCTTTATGAGCAGCCCTGAAAAGGGCCCAGCAAGCCCTCACACAAGAGGCACAAATCCTCCTTGAACACCCCCCCCCCCACACTCCATTGGTTATCTAATGAGGCAGCTAAGTGGCAAATGGATTAATGTTTTCCTGGAGTCAGGAAGCCTCAAGTTCAAATCCAGCCTCAGATACTTATTAGCTGTGAGATATCTAAAATGCAGATTAGTAACACCACTTGCCTCCCAGGGTTGTTATAAAGGTCAAATGAGTTAACGTTTGTAAAGACCTTTGTAAACAATTAACCTGTCAACTGAAATTTTAACTTTTCAACCAGCTGTTCAGGAATCATGGTCATTACTACTATGACTGTCTCTCTTAGACATTAACTCCTTCTCCCCAGGGACAGGAGTCCTACTATATATCTCACTCAGTGTAATTTCCAGGGTTCAGTCATTTTTTCAGTCAGGTCTGATTCTTCGTGACCCCATTTGGAGTTTTCTTGGCAAAGATACTGGATTGGCTTGCCATTTTTTTCTCCAGCTCATTTTACAGATGAGGAAACTGAGACAAACAGGGTGAAGTGACTTGCCCAGGGTCACACAACTAGTAAGTATCTGAGGTCAGACTTGAACTCTGTAAGATGAGTTTATCTTCCTGATTCCAAGCCCAGTGCTCTATCCATTGAACCACCTCACTGTCCACAATGTCCAGAGAGAATTTTATATCTCTAGAGAGATTGTATAGTATTAGTATTGTCATAAGAGTCTCAGATTTGAAGTCAAGAGAAATTGGTTCTAGGCTCTGTTATACTTGTTATAAGAAAAATGTTATGGAAATAGGAGCTATTATTCTTTTCTTTATCATTATTACCATCAAGAAGTATCTCTTATTAAGTACCCAATTGTACACAGTCCTTTGCTAGGCACTCTAAAAACAATCTCCCTGACATAGTGGACTGCTCTCTTAGAGGTTCAGCCATAGACAGACACAATAACCCTCACCCACAGGCAACTGGTTGGATAGAAATGTTAAGGCAGGACATGAGCAGAATGGGCAGCTAGGTGGAACAATGGATAGAGTGCAGGGCCTGGAGTCAGGAAGACTCTTCTTCCTAAGTTCAAATCCGGCCTCAGACACTTCCTAGCTGTGTTACCTTGTAAGTCAATTAACCCTGTTTGTCTCAGTTTCCTCATCTGTAAGATGAGCTGGAAAAAGAAATGGCAAACCACTCCAGTATCTCTACAAAGAAAACCCCAAATGGAGTCATGAAGAGTTGGATGCTACTGAATAACAACAAATGGGCACAATGTGATGACTGTATTTAATAGTTCAAAAATTTGTGATTTTGTCAGTGTGTTTCTCTACTGAGGCAGGTTATGACCCCTCCATATTTTAGCAGACTTTTTCTGAGTTGCTATGACCCAGAATTTATCACTTGGTGGCCAATTGTCTGGTGATAAGCCACTTAGAAAGGCTTATTTTTGGATATTAGACATGCCGTCCATCGTTGGGTCTGTATGTGCTGTGAGCAACTTTTCTCTTCGGTTATCTCCTATTTATCCTGTATATATATATATATATATATATATATACACACACATATATATATATATACACACACTCATGTATATATATATATAAACATACATATATACATATATATGTGTGTGTGTGTGTGTGTGTGTGTGTATATATATATATATATATATATATATATATATAATTTGTACATGTTATTTCCCCCATTAGGCTGTGAGCTTCTTGAGGGCAAGGACTGCCTTTTGTCTTTCTTTGTATCCTCAGCACTTGGTATAGTGCCTGGTACATAGGGGATTAATAAATACATGTTGACTTGACTTGATCTGTTTCAGTTGGTAGGACCTTCCAGGGCTTGGCCACCACTGGTATATAGTTCAAGAACTTTTATCTTTTTGCCCAAAAAGGTCTTTCCTCCTTTCCATGAAGCCATAGAATCATAGTACCACACAAATTAAAGAGATGTGAGAAATCATTTAGTTCAACTCTCTCCAAAGCACTCTACAGTATCCCCAGGTGGCAGTCCAGCCTCCCCTCAAAGACTTTCAGTGATGGGGAACTCACTACCTTCCAAGGCAGCCCATTTTGCTTGAGATAGTTCTAGCTGTTAGGAATTTTTCCTTCCTGTTGAGCTTCTTGCCTATAACTTCATTCAAAGCTCATCTAGTTTCACTTCTGCCAAGCAGCCTGCCCTGATTAACTCCATCCTATCATGACCTTTCCTTTACTTTGAATTCCATTGGCACTTTATTAATGTGTACCGTTCACTGCTTGCCTGTGGTTATAAATGTGCTTCTTAGACAACTATCACCAACTTTACTTTATACAAATGGCACCTGAGAATCCTCAGATCATTGCTTATCAGAGTTGGAACATTAAGGACGATCTAGGTGGCACAGTGCATAGAGTGTTGGGCCTGGAGTCAGGAAGATCTGAATTCAAACCCATCCTTAGACACTTAATAGATATGTAACCTTGGGCAGGTCACTTAACCTCTGTCTGTTGCAGTTTCTTCAACTGTAAAATGGGGAGAAATGCATCACAGGGTTGTGGGGGAAATATATGAGATAATATTTGTAAAGCACTCAGCACAGTGCCTGGCACATTTTGTCGTTGTTCAATTTTTTCAGTCATATCCTAGGGAAGGAAGAAAGGAAGGAAGGAAGGAAGGAAGGAAGGAAGGAAGGAAGAAGGAAGGAAGGAAGGAAGAAGGAAGGAAGGAGAAGGAAGTAAAATGTAGGGTCATAGATTGAGAGTTAGAAGGGATAGTAGTAATTACAACAGAAGTAGCATAATATAGTGGAAAGTCTTCAGACTTGGATTTAAAATTTGACATTGACTTAGTTGTGCAGTCTTGTTGTTGTTGTTGTTTAGTTGTGTCCTTCTCTTCCTGACCCCATTTGGGGTTTTCTTTGCAAAGATACTAGAGTGGTTTGCCATTTTCTTCTCCAGCTCATCTTACAGATGAGGAAACTGAGGCAAACAGAGTTAAGTGACTTGCCCACAGTCATACAGTTGGAAAGTACCTGAGACTAGATTTGAACTCATGAAGGTGAGTCTTCCTAATTCCATGTCTGGCACTCTATCCACTTTGCATAACTGCCTTGCACATGGTATACCTTTAATAAATATTTACTTCCTTCTCCTTCCTTCTTCCTTCCTTCCTTCCTTCCTTCCTTCCTTCCTTCCTTCCTTCCTT